>NC_034188.2:56793150-56814976 GCF_002021735.2 Oncorhynchus kisutch | reverse complement strand
GAGAGAGCGAGAGGGAGAGGAGAGAGAGCGAGAGGGAGAGGAGAGAGAGGGAGAGGAGAGAGAGCGAGAGGGAGAGGAGAGAGAGCGAGAGGGAGAGGGAGGAGAGAGCGAGAGGGAGAGGGAGAGGAGAGAGAGCGGAGAGGGAGAGGAGAGAGCGAGAGAGAGGATAGAGGAGAGAGCGAGGGAGAGGAGAGAGAGGGAGAGGAGAGAGAGCGAGAGGGAGAGGAGAGAGAGCGAGAGGGAGAGGAGAGAGAACGAGAGGGAGAGGAGAGAGAACGAGAGGGAGAGGAGAGAGAACGAGAGGGAGAGGAGAGAGAACGAGAGGGAGAGGAGAGAGAGCGAGAGGAGAGAGAACGAGAGGGAGAGGAGAGAGAACGAGAGGGAGAGGAGAGAGAACGAGAGGGAGAGGAGAGAGAGCGAGAGGGAGAGGAGAGAGAACGAGAGGGAGAGGAGAGAGAGCGAGAAGGGAGGAAGGATCCATCCACGTAATAACAGCAAAAGTGCAGAGTCAATAAATCTCACCTGAAGGACCAGTGTTCAGCCACGGTGGCTGGATTGCCATGCCCTGATGTACTGCCCGAAATGCACACTCCGACTCATGGTACAAATACACAGAATATACAAACACATAGACACAGAATATACAAACACATACAAACACATATACACAGAATATACAGACATATATACAAAGACAAATACACAGAATATACAAACACAAACACACAGAATATACAAACACACACACAGAATATACAAACACATACACACAGAATACACAAACACACACACACAGAATACACAAACACACACACAGAAAATACAAACACATACACACAGAATATACAAACACAAACACACAGAATACACAAACACATGCTTTACACACACAAGCTCCAGACACGAACGCACAGACACACAAGGAATATGTATTGTGCATAAACAGACTCACAGCATCAGCAACACCCAGCTGTAGCAGTGTTGTCCGACTCCAGTCCTTGACTACCCCTAATAGGACACGCCTTTGTTGTAGATCTGGCCTAGCCATCTTGTTTCAAGAGGACCACAATGGAAATAAGTCCCAGACTTTAGTGTGTGTTATCCTACGGCTTTTTTCAAGTTTTACGCGTGCTTATTTTTTTTTTTCAAATGGTCGAATGAATAAACTAAACTAAGCCCTGGACAAACAAACCTGATTCAACTCACTGAGGGCTTGTTGATTAGTTGACAAGTTGAATCAGATGTGCTTGTCCAGGGCTACGGTACAAAATGTGTACTGTTGTGGGTACTGGGGGACTGGAGTTGGGAAACACTGTCCTGTAGAATACACTCACCATAGACAGACACACAGATATGACACTTTATGCAAAACCAGAGGCCTGTAACATGACAACAAGGTAGTTACGGTAACATGCAGATGAATACAAAACATACCAAACACAGACCTATAGATACATAGACACACCTGCTGTACAGATGCATTCTCTCTCACACACACACACACTCACACACACACACACACACACACACACACACACACACACACACACACACACACACACTCACACACACACACACACACACGCACACACTCGCACACACACATAAACACACACACACACACACACACACACACACACACACACACACACACACACACACACACACACACAGTGATGGGCGGGAAAATCGATACAGTTACACAGTTACATTCCACAATGTTATTTTGCGCTGCTTGGCTCTTCCTGCACCAAAACTCACAGCTTGTTCTCCATCTTCTTTTTAAATAGGGAGACAATTTGTTTTCAGCACTTTTATTAACATGACTGATCAAACGTCGTTTTCTCATGCCTCTCTCTCGTCCCTCTGCAGAAGACTGGTGAAGAATATGTTTAGAACAGCGAATCACAAAACATATAGAATCGCGAGAATGGCAATACATATGGTATTGGCAACTAAGTATGGTGATAATATTGCATGGTGAGGTCTCTGGTGACTCCCAGCTCTACACACACACTATGCCAAGCTGTATTTGTCTCAGGAACATGGTACTTTAACAGATGAGCTGGTCGATAGTCCTACAGTGGTGCAGCTGTCTGTGTTGCTGTCTGTTGATTTGTCAGCATCAGCTTAACATCAGCACTGTGTGTGTGTGTGTGTGTATGGTGGTGCGTGCAGGCCTGGGTGTGTGTGTGTGTGTGTGTGTGTGTGTGTGTGTGTGTGTGTGTGTGTGTGTGGTAGTGTGTGCAGGCCTGGGTGTGTGTGTGTGTATGGTGGTGCGTGCAGGCCTGGGTGTGTGTGTGTGTGTGGTAGTGTGTGCAGGCCTGGGTGTGTGTGTGTGTGTGTATGGTAGTGCGTCCAGGCCTGGGTGTGTGTGTGTGTGTGTATGTGTATGGTAGTGCGTCCAGGCCTGCTGGGTGTGCGTGTGTTTGTGTGACAGCTCCTGGTGAACAACGCCACAGCCCCCTCTACAGCCCAATGTGTTCCAGCTGTTAGACTGGCAGATGCTAGCTGACACACACACACACACACACACACACACACACACACACACACACACACACACACACACACACACATACATACATACATACATACAGTGGGGCAAAAAAGTATTTAGTCAGCCACCAATTGTGCATGTTCTCCCACTTAAAAGATGAGAGAGGCCTGTAATTTTCATCATAGGTACACTTCAACTATGACAGACAAAATGAGAAAAAAAATCCAGAAAATCACATTTTAGGATTTTTAATGAATTTATTTGCAAATTATGGTGGAAAATAAGTATTTGGTCACCTACAAACAAGCAAGATTTCTGGCTCTCACAGACCTGTAACTTCTTCTTTAAGAGGCACCTCTGTCCTCCAATCGTTACCTGTATTAATGACACCTGTTTGAACTTGTTATCAGTATAAAAGACACCTGTCCACAACCTCAAACAGTCACACTCCAAACTCCACTATGGCCAAGACCAAAGAGCTGTCAAGGACACCAGAAACAACATTGTAGACCTGCACCAGGCTGGGAAGACTGAATCTGCAATAGGTAAGCAGCTTGGTTTGAAGAAATCAACTGTGGGAGCAATTATTAGGAAATGGAAGACATACAAGACCACTGATAATCTCCCTCGATCTTGGGCTCCACGCAAGATCTCACCCCGTGGGGTCAAAATGATCACAAGAACGGTGAGCAAAAATCCCAGAACCACACGGGGATACCTAGTGAATGACCTGCAGAGAGCTGGGACCAAAGTAACAAAGCCTACCATCAGTAACACACTACGCCGCCAGGGACTCAAATCCTGCAGTGCCAGACGTGTCCCCCTGCTTAAGCCAGTACATGTCCAGGCCCGTCTGAAGTTTGCTAGAGAGCATTTGGATGATCCAGAAGAAGATTGGGAGAATGTCATATGATCAGATGAAACCAAAATATAACTTTTTGGTAAAACTCAACTCGTCGTGTTTGGAGGACAAAGAATGCTGAGTTGCATCCAAAGAACACCATACGTACTGTGAAGCATGGGGTTGGAAACATCATGCTTTGGGGCTGTTTTTCTGTAAAGGGACCAGGACGACTGCTCCGTGTAAAGGAAAGAATGAATGGGGCCATGTATCGTGAGATTTTGAGTGAAAACCTCGTTCCTTCAGCAAGGGCATTGAAGATGAAACGTAGCTGGGTCTTTCCGCATGACAATGATCCCAAACACACCACCCGGGCAACGAAGGAGTGGCTTTGTAAGAAGCATTTCAAGGTCCTGGAGTGGCCTAGCCAGTCTCCAGATCTCAACCCCATAGAAAATCTTTGGAGGGAGTTGAAAGTCCGTGTTGCCCAGCAACAGCCCCAAAACATCACTGCTCTAGAGGAGATCTGCATGGAGGAATGGGCCAAAATACCAGAAACAGTGTGTGAAAACCTTGTGAAGACTTACAGAAAATGTTTGACCTCTGTCATTGCCAACAAAGGGTATAAAACAAAGTATTGAGATAAACTTTTGTTATTGACCAAATACTCATTTTCCACCATAATTTGCAAATAAATTCATAAAAAATTCTACAATGTGATTTTCTGGAAAGAAATTATTCTCATTTTGTCTGTCATAGTTGAAGTGTACCTATGATGAAAATGTACAGGCCTCTCTCATCTTTTTAAGTGGGAGAACTTGCACAATTGGTGGCTGACTAAATACTTTTTTGCCCCACTGTATATACACACACACACACACACACATGTCGTCACAGCATAGTTACCGATGGTCATCCTAGCCATGAAAAAGGCCTAGGTTTCATGCTACATGGCGACGCCGAAGCCGTCTCCCAAAGTGACAAGTCGTTGTGCTTGTCTGTGTACGTTGTTTTTATAATGCACAAAGTATATCCACTGTCAACAGTTGGAGAGTGAGTTTGGGTGGACGCAATGCATACAGGCTACAGTTGATTATGTTTGGATGGAATTCATCTCCTTTCTGTAACGTACATTCAACTCTTTTGCCCTCACATGGTTTGATAATACTGCTAAGTATGTCTTTTCTGCAGCTCGTACATGTCGGCCCTCATTTTCAGGGTCTGGCTGGGAGTGTGAGGCAGCGGCTGGGTTTGGTGTCTGTGCTGTTCAGTTCTGGGCTGTTCTGCTCACTACAACAGGCCTATAGCTTTACACCTCCTAGTCTTCAGCAGCACAGCAAACATTACTGAGAGTACTGAGAGACCAAGAAAAGGCAGTCACATCTGTAGAGGGGGAGAAACAGAGATACATCATTTCTCTGGGTACTGTGAAAGAGAGGGGGGGGGGGGAAGAGAGATGGAGGAGGTGGAATGGGTAAGGGTGATATTGCATAGTGTAATCTGCAGACTGGGTGTGGGGGGATGGGTGCACAGATTGCCTTTCCTCCACCAGGCAAGGCAGAGCCTGCCTCACACTGCTGTGCTGTGTGGACCAGAGCAGTAAAGCATCAGTACTGAAGGCCTATGACCATGGTCCGAAGGCTAGTCTACAGAGGCACCACACTGCTGCCTTCACACACACACACACACACACACACACACACACACACACACACACACACACACACACACACACACACACACACACACACACACACACACACACACACACACACACACACACACACACATGGCCATCCACACAACCCACTCCCCCATATGTGTGTGTTGAACATATTGGTTCAAACCTTATGATAGAGAGAGTGCTTTTGTGTATGTAGCTGTCTCCTGTAGGCCTACGTGATGTGAAATCATCCTTCCTTGATAATCCATCAGCTCAACGCCATGCCATTTCTCTTGCAGCGTCATTATGCGTACATCACCAAGTTAGAAATCACCATTAGGAAGTCATCCCTTTTCCTAATTGCCATTTTGTAATTGTAGCTTGGTTTTTATGACTGGTTCATATTTTACATGGTGAGGTTTCATTTTCCAATGACCTGACTTTCCCTCTAGGTGGAGCCCTCTGTTTCTCTTTCATTCAAGCCACTGCTAATTGAGGCTAATTAGAGAGTGGTCAGGGGTTGGAGTTCTGGGTATTGTAGTTTGTAAATTGCGGTCTTGGCATGTACTGTGTGTAGGTGTGTCATTCTGTGGACTGCAGTTTATTGCTCTTGCTTCCAATGCCTTAGAAAGTGGGTTATAGAGGGCTTTACGGTGGGGGGGTTGTGCTATCTTGGAGGGTTGTATGTTTGCCTGTCTGTGTGTGTGTGTGTCTGTGTGTGTGTCTGTGTGTGTGTGTCTGTATGTGTGTGTGTGTGTGTCTGTATGTGTGTGTGTGTGTGTGTGTGTGTGTGTGTCTGTATGTGTGTGTGTGTGTGTGTGTGTGTGTGTGTGTGTGTGTGTGTGTGTGTGTGTGTGTGTGTGTGTGTGTGTGTGTGTGTGTGTGTGTGTCTGTATGTGTGTGTGTGTGTGTGTGTGTGTGTGTGTGTGTGTGTGTGTGTATGTGTGTGTGTGTGTCTGTATGTGTGTGTGTGTGTGTGTGTGTGTGTGTGTGTGTGTGTGTGTGTGTGTGTGTGTGTGTGTGTGTGTGTGTGTGTGTGTGTGCTCCCAGCTATATGCTCCTTTCTCTGCTCTGCTTTTTGTTTGGACCAATCGCTCCCCTCTGTTTGCCTGGTGTCGAGATGCCCTGTGGTTTTAAGATTGTTAAAAAAGACACTCGATACTCCAGGCTTTTCCTCGTTTCTCCTTCTTTGTGTGTTTTGTGTCTGTGTCTGGATCAGTGAATGGTCTGAAACCTGCTAACGTGTCTATCCTTGTGTACTATCTGTGTGGTTTTGTGTCTGTGTCTGGATCAGTGACTGGTCTGAAACCTGCTAACGTGTCTATCCTTGTGTACTATCTGTGTGGTTTTGTGTCTGTGTCTGGATCAGTGACTGGTCTGAAACCTGCTAACGTGTCTATCCTTGTGTACTATCTGTGTGGTTTTGTGTCTGTGTCTGGATCAGTGACTGGTCTGAAACCTGCTAACGTGTCTATCCTTGTGTACTATCTGTGTGGGTTTGTACGGTTTTTGTTTCCGGCTGCATCCAGAGTTCTGATTGTGTAGGGCTGCTGATGGATGGTCATCTCACACGGGTCCAGCAGCGCTGTGCTCCACTTGTTTAGAACTACACTGGCCGTAGAGTTACGTTGCTGAAACAGCTTCCCCCTCCATGCTTGTGGCCATAGAGTTGATCAATTATTCCCCCCCTCGGTGAAACATAGCCGTGCCTTTCCTGTCCACTTCAGCCTGCCTCACAGAGTCCCTGCTAAGCCCCCGGAGCTTAAAGCAGGCCAGACCACCAGTACAGGCCCTCAGCTCCTCCATGTTGTAGTAGGCCACTGGTAGAAGGACTCTCTGGATGCTGACAGTGGACAGAATAGAGAAGCTTGGTCATGTCTGTCTCTGCCTGGTTTCCCTGGTGATGTGGTATATATATTCAGCTCTCCCAGCCTAGCTTCCACTAACCCCAAATAGTATTTTTTTTTTAAACCTTCAAGGGCAAACAGCCGCGGCGTAATGTAATGAGATTGCAGGCAGAAGCGACCAAACTGAAAGCAGCCATTTTCTACAGCTGTCAACTTCTTGTTGAAAGGGCCGACTTATTCCGATAGCTCGAATGGCAGCGCCAGGGTGACGGGGTGGGGGAGGGGATGAATTGGGGAGTGTGTGTGTGTGTGGGGGGGGGGGGGGGGGGGGGGCAAGGGTGCAGAGAAGAGGGGCGCAGGGAGAGGAGGAGGGAGAGGGTGGAACCTCCGGGGTTATAGCTGCTTTGCATATTGAATGTTTTCTCTCCTCTTACCCCGTTGCAGCCCGTTCCTGTCCTAGCAGGACTAGTGCAGCCTTTCAGATCAAGCCTATTTCCACACCACACACTTAATATTTTAAAAGCTGAGTGCATAGGTTTGCGTGTGTATGTGTGCACGTGGCGTTCCCGTGTGTCCTTCTGCCTCTTTTGCATTTAGGGGTATTTATTTGTGGGGACGTGTGCGTTCTCCCCGGGCCAGCGTATCCATGGGGTTTGTCTAAAAAGGAAGATTGATGGGAAACATTATGTCTGTGTTGTCATCTTGAAGAATGACACATATCTAGTGATTTACCCTGATGTTTCCACCGTCATCGAAGCTCTGCTGTGGAATGCCAACAGGACAGTGGAACAGTACGTCTAGAGTATCACACTTCCATACACAACCACATCATCCACTACCCCCCACCCCCCACCCAACACCACTCAGCCTCAGTTGAACTGATTTCCCTGCTACCACCATGGCTAAGCTTCATCCCAAATGGCAGACTATTCCCTATATAGTGCCCTGGTCAAAAGCAGCGCACTATTAGGCAACAGGGTGCGGATTGGGACATAGTCTAAGTCCCTTAGTCTTGTTCCAGTCCCTTCCTGCTGTGTGTCACATTTGGTCCTCTGGTATCCAGGCCTCCTCTCATCCCATAGAAAGCACTAGTGAGTGACCATAGGTTGGACTGCCGGGGAGGGAAGGGGGTCACAACATATCCCTTTTAATGCCCAGCCAGAACATCTCTCATCCCCAGTGCAGAGGTCGGGTCTGATGGTATAGTATGGAGTGTGAGGTGTAGCCAGTCCCAATATTCTGTCTTGTCTGTTACACTGGAATTTGTGCTATATTTCCTATATACTACTGTATGGATGACACACGTATGTATTGTACAGCAGTATTCTGTATGGATGACACACATATGTACTGTACAGCAGTATTCTGTATGGATGACACACGTATGTACTGTACAGCAGTATTCTGTATGGATGACACACGTATGTACTGTACAGCAGTATACTGTATGGATGACACACGTATGTACTGTACAGCAGTATACTGTATGGATGACACACGTATGTACTGTACAGCAGTATTCTGTATGGATGACACACGTATGTACTGTACAGCAGTATACTGTATGGATGACACACGTATGTACTGTACAGCAGTATACTGTATGGATGACACACGTATGTACTGTACAGCAGTATTCTGTATGGATGACACACGTATGTACTGTACAGCAGTATTCTGTATGGATGACACACGTATGTACTGTACAGCAGTATTCTGTATGGATGACACACGTATGTACTGTACAGCAGTATACTGTATGGATGACACACGTATGTACTGTACAGCAGTATACTGTATGGATGACACACGTATGTACTGTACAGCAGTATACTGAATGGATGACACACGTATGTACTGTACAGCAGTATACTGTATGGATGACACACGTGTGTACTGTACAGCAGGATACTGTATGGATGACACACGTATGTACTGTAGAGCAGTATACTGTATGGATGACACATGTATGTACTGTACAGCAGTATACTGTATGGATGACACACGTATGTACTGTAGAGCAGTATACTGTATGGATGACACACGTATGTACTGTACAGCAGTATAATGTATGGATGACACACATATGTACTGTGTACAGTATACTGTATGGTTGAGATTGTATGTGCTGTGTACAGTATACTGTATGGATGACACACATATGTACTGTGTACAGTATACTGTATGGTTGAGATTGTATGTGCTGTGTACAGTATACTGTATGGATGACACACATATGTACTGTGTACAGTATACTGTATGGATGACACATGTATGTACTGTACAGCAGTATTCTGTATGGATGACACACGTATGTACTGTACAGCAGTATTCTGTATGGATGACACACGTATGTACTGTACAGCAGTATACTGTATGGATGACACACGTATGTACTGTACAGCAGTATTCTGTATGGATGACACACGTATGTACTGTACAGCAGTATTCTGTATGGATGACACACGTATGTACTGTACAGCAGTATTCTGTATGGATGACACACGTATGTACTGTACAGCAGTATACTGTATGGATGACACACGTATGTACTGTAGAGCAGTATACTGTATGGATGACACACGTATGTACTGTACAGCAGTATAATGTATGGATGACACACATATGTACTGTGTACAGTATACTGTATGGTTGAGATTGTATGTGCTGTGTACAGTATACTGTATGGATGACACACATATGTACTGTGTACAGTATACTGTATGGATGACACATGTATGTACTGTACAGCAGTATTCTGTATGGATGACACACGTATGTACTGTACAGCAGTATAATGTATGGATGACACACATATGTACTGTACAGCAGTATACTGAATGGTTGAGATTGTATGTGCTGTGTACTGTATATTGTATGGTTGCAAATCTATGTATTAACAGTCATTTGATCACTCTTTTGTTTCTGAGAAATGCAGATGAGCTTTGTGATTGGCATAAATTCCCTGAAAACACACGGTTATATTAACAGTATTGCACTTTTCATGTAGCCTCATTTTGACCAGCTAATAGCCCACCGAATACACACAATACTGTGTGTTGTATGGTTGTGATCCTATATACTGTATGTTGTATGGTTGTGATCCTATATACTGTATGTTATATGGTTGTGATCCAATATACTGTATGTTGTATGGTTGTGATCCTATATACTGTATGTTGTATGGTTGTGATCCTATATACTGTATGTTATATGGTTGTGATCCTATATACTGTATGTTGTATGGTTGTGATCCTATATACTGTATGTTGTATGGTTGTGATCCTATATAGTGTATGTTGTATGGTTGTGATCCTATATACTGTATGTTGTATGGTTGTGATCCTATATAGTGTATGTTGTATGGTTGTGATCCTATATACTGTATGTGGTATGGTTGTGATCCTATATAGTGTATGTTGTATGGTTGTGATCCTATATACTGTATGTTGTATGGTTGTGATCCTATATACTGTATGTTGTATGGTTGTGATCCTATATAGTGTATGTTGTATGGTTGTGATCCTATATACTGTATGTTGTATGGTTGTGATCCTATATAGTGTATGTTGTATGGTTGTGATCCTATATACTGTATGTTGTATGGTTGTGATCCTATATACTGTATGTTGTATGGTTGTGATCCTATATACTGTATGTTGTATGGTTGTGATCCTATATACTGTATGTTGTATGGTTGTGATCCTATATACTGTGCACTGTATGAACAATATACTGAATGTCTGCCATGGCTGGCAACCTTGGTGTTGTGACTGTGTTAGAGAAGCACCAGGAATAACATCGGTGATGTACAGGATTGAAGGAGAGGAGGGAAGGAGAGGAGGAAGGCAGTGACTCACAGTGCTCCTCTATCTTTGTGTTCACAGGCAATCTGGAGGAACCGTCATTAAGAACAGGTAAGGAGGAGGAGGGGAGGAGGAGGAGGGAGGAGGCGGAGGGGAAGGGGGGAGGGGCAGGGGAGGAGATGGTTGCACAAGATAACAGACTAAATAAACTCTACAGGATACACAGTTACCCACGATCACATGTACTACATAGACTTGCATTCACTTACAGTACAAATACACACACATATTTACCATCAAGTGCCCACATGTACAACACACACACACACACACCACTGACATTATGTTGTCTAGCAGTGAACAGTTCTATTCTACCTCATTTGGCGACGCTGATTTCCTCGCTCCGTTCACACATTCAGAGCACTGTGTCTCACCTTTCATGTGTCACTACATGCCCTGGCACCACACAACCCAGGTCCTTCTGATGAGTCTCTACATGCCCTGGTACCACACAGCCCAGGTCCTTCTGATGAGTCTCTACGTGCCCTGGTACCACACAGCCCATGTCCTTCTGATGAGTCTCTACATGCCCTGGCACCACACAGCCCAGGTCCTTCTGATGAGTCTCTACGTGCCCTGGTACCACACAGCCCAGGTCCTTCTGATGAGTCTCTACATGCCCTGGCACCACACAGCCCAGGTCCTTCTGATAAGTCTCTACATGCCCTGGTACCACACAACCCAGGTCATTCTGATGAGTCTCTACATGCCCTGGCACCACACAGCCCAGGTCCTTCTGATGAGTCTCTACATGCCCTGGCACCACACAGCCCAGGTCCTTCTGATGAGTCTCTACATGCCCTGGCACCACACAGCCCAGGTCCTTCTGATGAGTCTCTACATGCCCTGGTACCACACAGCTCAGGTCCTTCTGATGAGTCTCTACGTGCTCTGGCACCACACAGCCCAGGTCCTTCTGATGAGTCTCTACATGCCCTGGCACCACACAGCCCAGGTCCTTCTGATGAGTCTCTACATGCCCTGGCACCACACAGCCCAGGTCCTTCTGATGAGTCTCTACATGCCCTGGCACCACACAGCCCAGGTCCTTCTGATGAGTCTCTACATGCCCTGGCACCACACAGCCCAGGGCTTCTGAGAAACCCACGGCCAGACCCAGAGAGAGACAGAAGAATGATACTGTACTTTGGAAAACAGATGCTGCATCTTCACGTTCTCACTGTAGAGTGTGGATAATGCAATGTCGACGTGTGGGTCCTGAAGTGAAATGACCTAGGTTAACAGGGCTCTGTGTCTCTCTCTTGCCTCCCTGTGCCCGTTGTGTGCCACCCTGTCTGTGCCAGTCTGGGCGAGGAGTTCTACAGAGAGGCCATCGAGCACTGCCGCAGCTACAATGCCCGCCTGTGTGCTGAGCGCTCCATGCGCCTGCCCTTCCTGGACTCCCAGACCGGCGTGGCACAGAGCAACTGCTACATCTGGATGGAGAAGAACCACCGCGGCCCAGGTGTGTGTGTGTGTCTGTCCTTGTGCGTGTGTGTGTGTGAGGTCTAGGCTGCGTGCATGTGCATGTGTGTGTTCGTGGACAGCATGTTAGAGTGTGTTCCAATGCATGAAGCCCTGTAACAAAACACAGGGTAAGAGGCAGCATGAAGAGGTATGAGGCCTGGGGTAGGGAGGTCTGGAACACAGCCTCCAGGCGTTCCGAGTTCAGTTCTCCTCTGCTCTCAGCAGCCCTTTGTCCTCTGTGTTGTTCTCCCATCTTCTCCCTCTCTCTATCATTCTCTCCCCCTCTTCTCCCTCTCTCTATTGTTCTCTATCCCCTCTCTCTCTCTCTATCTTTCTCTCTCCCCTCTCCTCCCTCTATATTTCTCTTCCCATCTTTCTCTCTCCCCTCTCCTTCCTTCCTTCCTCCCTCTCTCTTTCTCTCTCCCCTCCCCCCTCACTATCCTTCTCTCTCCCTCTCCTCCCTCACTCTATCCTTCTCTCTCCCCTCTCCTTCCTCTCTATCTTTCTCTCTCCCCTCTCCTCTCTCACTCTATCCTTCTTTCTCCCCTCTCCTCCCTCACTACATCCTTCTTTCTCCCCTCCCCTCTCCTCCCTCACTATATCATTCTCTCTCCCCTCTCCTTCCTCTCTATCTTTCTCTCTCCCCTCTCCTCCCTCACTCTCTCCTTCTTTCTCTCCTCCCTCACTACATCCTTCTTTCTCCCCTTTCCTCCCTCACTATATCCTTCTTTCTCTCTCCCCTCTCCTCCCTCACTCTATCCTTCTTTCTCCCCTCTCCTCCCTCACTACATCCTTCTTTCTCCCCTCTCCTCCCTCACTCTATCCTTCTTTCTCCCCTCTCCTCCCTCACTCTATCCTTCTCGCTCCCCTCTCCTCCCTCACTCTATCCTTCTCACTCTCCTCTCCTTCCTCTCTATCTTTCTCTCTCTGCTCTCCTCCCTCCCTCCCTCTATCCTCCTCTCTCCCCTCTCCCCCTCACTATCCTTCTCTCTCCCTCTCCTCTCTCACACCTATCCTTCTCTCTCCCCTCTCCTTCCTCTCTATCTTTCTCTCTCCCCTCTCCTCCCTCACTCTATCCTCCTCTCTCCCCTCTCCTCCCTCACTCTATCCTTCTCTCTCTCCCCTCTCCTCCCTCTCTCTTTCTCTCTCCCCTCTCCTCCCCCTCTCTTTTCCTCCCCTCCCTCACTATCCTTCTCTCTCAGAGACTGATTGAGGTAGAGGTTTGTCAAGCACAGAGACTGATGGAGGTACAGGTTTGTCAAGCACAGAGACTGATGGAGGTACAGGTTTGTCAAGTACAGAGACTGATGGAGGTACAGGTTTGTCAAGCACAGAGACTGATGGAGATACAGGTTTGTCAAGCACAGAGACTGATTGAGGTACAGGTTTGTCAAGCACAGAGACTGATGGAGGTATAGGTTTGTCAAGCACACAGAGACTGATGGAGGTACAGGTTTGTCAAGCACAGAGACTGATGGAGGTATAGGTTTGTCAAGCACAGAGACTGATTGAGGTACAGCTTTGTCAAGCACAGAGACTGATGGAGGTACAGGTTTGTCAAGCACAGAGACTGGTGGAGGTATAGGTTTGTCAAGCACAGAGACTGATGGAGGTACAGGTTTGTCAAGCACAGAGACTGATGGAGGTATAGGTTTGTCAAGCATAGCGACTGATGGAGGTACAGGTTTGTCAAGCACAGAGACTGATGGAGGTACAGGTTTGTCAAGAACAGAGACTGATTAAGGTACAGGTTTGTCAAGCACAGAGACTGATGGAGGTATAGGTTTGTCAAGCACAGAGACTGATGGAGGTATAGGTTTGTCAAGCACAGAGACCGATGGAGGTACAGGTTTGTCAAGCACAGAGACTGATGGAGGTATAGGTTTGTCAAGCACAGAGACTGATGGAGGTACAGGTTTGTCAAGCACAGAGACTGATGGAGGTATAGGTTTGTCAAGCACAGAGACTGATGGAGGTACAGGTTTGTCAAGCACAGAGACCGATGGGGTATAGGTTTGTCAAGCACAGAGACTGATGGAGGTACAGGTTTGTCAAGCACAGAGACTGATGGAGGTACAGGTTTGTCAAGCACAGAGACTGATGGAGGTACAGGTTTGTCAAGCACAGAGACTGATGGAGGTACAGGTTTGTCAAGCACAGAGACTGATGGAGGTACAGGTTTGTCAAGCACAGAGACTGATGGAGATACAGGTTTGTCAAGCACAGAGACTGATGGAGGTACAGGTTTGTCAAGCACCGAGACTGATGGATGTACAGGTTTGTCAAGCACAGAGACTGATTGAGGTATAGGTTTGTCAAGCACAGAGACTGATGGAGGTATAGGTTTGTCAAGCACAGAGACTGATGGAGGTACAGGTTTGTCAAGCACAGAGACTGATGGAGGTACAGGTTTGTCAAGCACAGAGACTGATGGAGGTACAGGTTTGTCAAGCACAGATACTGATTGAGGTATAGGTTTGTCAAGCACAGAGACTGATGGAGGTATAGGTTTGTCAAGCACAGAGACTGATGGAGGTACAGGTTTGTCAAGCACAGAGACTGATGGAGGTACAGGTTTGTCAAGCACAAAGACTGATGGAGGTACAGGTTTGTCAAGCACAGAGACTGATGGAGATACAGGTTTGTCAAGCACAGAGACTGATGGAGGTGTAGGTTTGTCAAGCACAGAGACTGATGGAGGTATAGGTTTATCAAGCACAGAGACTTGATGGAGGTATAGGTTTGTCAAGCACAGAGACTGATGGAGGTACAGGTTTGTCAAGCACAGAGACTGATGGAGGTATAGGTTTGTCAAGCACAGAGACTGATGGAGGTACAGGTTTGTCAAGCACAGAGACTGATGGAGGTACAGGTTTGTCAAGCACAGAGACTGATGGAGGTGTAGGTTTGTCAAGCACAGAGACTGATGGAGGTATAGGTTTGTCAAGCACAGAGACTTGATGGAGGTATAGGTTTGTCAAGCACAAAGACTGATGGAGGTACAGGTTTGTCAAGCACAGAGACTGATGGAGGTGTAGGTTTGTCAAGCACAGAGACTGATGGAGGTACAGGTTTGTCAAGCACAGAGACTGATGGAGGTGTAGGTTTGTCAAGCACAGAGACTGATGGAGGTATAGGTTTGTCAAGCACAGAGACTTGATGGAGGTATAGGTTTGTCAAGCACAGAGACTGATGGAGGTACAGGTTTGTCAAGCACAGAGACTGATGGAGGTATAGGTTTGTCAAGCACAGAGACTGATGGAGGTACAGGTTTGTCAAGCACAGAGACTGATGGAGGTATAGGTTTGTCAAGCACAGAGACTGATGGAGGTACAGGTTTGTCAAGCACAGAGACTGATGGAGGTACAGGTTTGTCAAGCACAGAGACTGATGGAGGTGTAGGTTTGTCAAGCACAGAGACTGATGGAGGTATAGGTTTGTCAAGCACAGAGACTTGATGGAGGTATAGGTTTGTCAAGCACAGAGACTGATGGAGGTACAGGTTTGTCAAGCACAGAGACTGATGGAGGTATAGGTTTGTCAAGCACAGAGACTGATGGAGGTACAGGTTTGTCAAGCACAGAGACTGATGGAGGTACAGGTTTGTCAAGCACAGAGACTGATGGAGGTACAGGTTTGTCAAGCACAGAGACTGATGGAGGTACAGGTTTGTCAAGCACAGAGACTGATGGAGGTACAGGTTTGTCAAGCACAGAGACCATAAAAGCTTAGAATTTCTGTATGCACAAAAAAAATGTCCCTTCTATTTAAAGTGGATAACATCATCACCTTAACCCCTTCAGTATAGTTTAGTCTGTTTTAGCAGCTTTTCACGACTTGTTGCATTGTTCTTTGTTTGGCCCCCAGGTTTGGCCCCAGGACAGTTGTATACTTACCCTGCGCGCTGCTGGCGCAAGAAGAGACGGCTAAACATTCTGGAGGACCCGCGCCTCGGACCCATTGAGTTTAAGATCGGTACGAGACAATAGAACTGGAAAGGAGGATGAGGAGGCCGTAGAATGACGGAGAAAAACCACAGGAGGCTGGTGGCTTTTTAATTGTGGAGAACGGGCTCCTGGTAATGGCTTCAGTGGAAAAAGTGGAATGGTAACAAATACGTCAGAAACATGGTTTCCAGGTGTTTGATGCCATTCCATTCACTCCGTTCCAGACATTATTATGAGCCGTCCTCCCCTCAGCAGCCTCCTATGGTGTACTGTAGCTGTACTGTCTGTCAGGGCAAAGGGGTAGCTGGGAATGAATTCTAACATGTAGTAGCAGGGGAGTGTTACTGTAACGTACGGTATGGTGTGTGTGTACAGACTACGAGGCGTCTCTGAAGAAGGAAGGGGGCTTGCCGGAGGGGCCGGTGTTGGAATCACTGCTCAGTGGAGAGACTCTGGACAAGAAGGTGGAGACCAAGGAAGAGGAACCTATGAGCGAGTGCCAGGTAAGAGGAGCTTAGAATCACTCATGGTGGCCCACACACACATACACACACACACACACACACATGGGTACGCAAGTTCTAGTTTGCCTTTGTCATGCTCTCTTGGAGCCCTCTGACCCATTCCTCTACGTCTTCACCTTGGAGTTTCTGTGTAGTTTCTTTATTCTCCTCTCTCCCTCTCTGGTTCTCTCTCTAGCTCTCTGGTTCTCTCTCTAGCTCTCTGGTTCTCTCTCTAGCTCTCTGGTTCTCTCTCTAGCTCTCTGGTTCTCTATCTAGCTCTCTGGTTCTCTCTCTGGTTCTCTCTCTAGCTCTCTGGTTCTCTCTCTAGCTCTCTGGTTCTCTATCTAGCTCTCTGGTTATCTCTCTGGTTCTCTCTCTGGTTCTCTCTCTAGCTCTCTGGTTCTTTCTCTAGCTCTCTGGTTCACTCTCTAGCTCTCTGGTTCTCTCTCTCTGGTTCTCTCTCTGGTTCTCTCTCTAGCTCTCTGGTTCACTCTCTAGCTCTCTGGTTCTCTCTCTCCCTCTCTGGTTCTCTCTCTCTAGCTCTCTGGTTCCCTCTCTCCCTCTCTGGTTCTCTCTCTAGCTCTCTGGTTCTCTCTCTAGCTCTCTGGTTCTCTCTCTCCCTCTCTGGTTCTCTCTCTAGCTCTCTGGTTCTCTCTCTCCCTCTCTGGTTCTCTCTCTAGCTCTCTGGTTCTCTCTCTAGCTCTATGGTTCTCTCTCTCTCTCCCTCTCTGGTTCTCTCTCCCTCTCTGGTTCTCTCTCTAGTACTCTGGTTCTCTCTCTAGCTCTCTGGTTCTCTCTCTAGCTCTCTGCTTCTCTCTCTCTCCCTCTCTGGTTTTCTCTCTAGCTCTCTGGTTCTCTCTCTCCCTCTCTGGGTCTCTCTCTATCTCTCTGGTTCTCTCTCTAGCTCTCTGGTTCTCTCTCTAGCTCTCTGGTTCTCTCTCCCTCTCTGGTTCTCTCTCTCTCCCTCTCTGGTTCTCTCTCTAGCTCTCTGGTTCTCTCTCTAGCTCTCTAGTTCTCTCTCTAGCTCTCTGGTTCTCTCTCTCACCCTCTCTGGTTCTCTCTCTATCTCTCTGGTTCTCTCTGGTTCTCTCTCTCCCTCTCTGGTTCTCTCTCTAGCTCTCTGGTTCTCTCTCTCCCTCTCTGGTTCTCTCTCTCCCTCTCTGGTTCTCTCTCTAGCTCACTGGTTCTCTCTCTCTAGCTCTCTGGTTCTCTCTCTCCCTCTCTGGTTCTCTCTCTCCTACTATGGTTCTCTCTCTCTCTCTGGTTCTCTCTCTCCCACTATGGTTCTCTCTCTCCCACTATGGTTCTCCCTCTCTCTCTCTCTCTCTCTCTCTCTCTCTCTCTCTCTCTCCCTCCCTCCCTCCCTCTTTGCTTATCTCTCTCCCTCACTCTCTACCCTTCTCTCTCCCTCTGTCTCTCTCACTCTCTCTGGTTCTCTCTCTCTAGTTCTCTCTCACTCTCTCTGGTTCTCTCTCTCTCTCTAGTTCTCTCTCCCCCTCTGGTTCACTCTCTTTCCCTCTGTCTCTCTCGCTCTCTGTGGTTCTCTCTCTCTGTCTCTCTCTCCCTCTCTGGTTCTCTCTCTCCCACTCTCTTGATGCCTTTCTCTCTCTCTCTCCCTCTGCCTCCCTCTCATGGCCCTGTGTGTAGTATCAGTGACTCTGGTTGGCAGTGACACATCCCCTGGAGCTATGACACACCCCCACTGGCACAGTTCCTCTCCTCCTCCCCAGAGAAAGTGTGTGTTTTGGAGGGAGGGAGAGAGAGAGCATTGATGTGTGTATGTATGTGTGTGTGTGTGTGTGTGTGTGTGTGTGTGTGTGTGTGTGTGTGTGTGTGTGTGTGTGTGTGTATTTGAGTGAGCATCAGTGTCTGTTGGTGTGTGTACTGCATGTGTGAATGTCTTTATGTGTGTGTGTGTGTGTATTGAGTGTGTGTGTGTGTGTGTGTGTGTGTGTGTGTGTGTGTGCGTGTGTGTGTGCCTGCCTGCCTGCTTCCTCTTCCGGATGAGCTGTCATCTCCTCTCTGTGAGCTCTGTCTCCAGTCCCTACCCCACCTGCTCCAGACGTGACAGTCTTCCTTCCCTAAGGTCGACAATTAGCCAATTAGCACTTCAATAAATGGCCCACGCAGCAGGCCCAGGGCTCCACTGTGGGTAGGCCTCTGAACCTGGGCCTCGCCTAGCTGCCGTATCCAGCAGGAAGCTAACAGAGGAGGGCTTTGGTTTCCTCCTCCATTACAGCTTCTCTCCATATGCTCCTTTTAAGAGTTTGTTATTTTGCCTCTTGTGACACTTGTGTTTTTGTCACCTCTCTTTCACAGACCCATGTGTCGTACTTTTTATTTGCAGAATATGTTGCTACTTGTTTTGCCGATGAGAGGAAGTGTTTCTTTCACTCCTACGTTTTAGGAGTGAATGAATAACAGCACAGTGTTCTCCTGGTCACTAGCAGTTGTAACAGGGGGATGTTTGTGTTAAAAGGAGGGAAGGCCACCCTTACTGGTCTAATGGAATGATTGTCCTTTGGGCTTATTTTATCTCTCTCTGTCTCTGTCTGTCTCTTTGTCTCTGTCAATTCAATCCAAAGGGTTTTATTGGCATGGGAAACATATGTTAACATTGCCAAAGCAAGCGAAATAAATCATAAACAACATTTAAATGAACAATCCAAAATGAACAGTAAACATTACACTCACAAAGGTTTCAAAGGAATAGAGACATTACAAATGTCATATTATGTACAATGTTGTAACGATGTACAAATGGTTCAAGTACAAAAGGGAAAATTAACGTAAATATGGGTTGTATTTACAATGGCAATTGTTCTTCACTGGTTGCCCTTTTCTTGTGGCAACTGGTCACAAATCTTGCTGCTGTGATGGCACACTGTGGTATTTCACCCCGGTAGATATGGGAATTTATCGAAATTGGATTCTTTGTGGATCTGTGTAATCTGAGAGAAATGTGTGTCTCTAATATGGTCATACATTGGGCAGGAGGTTAGGAAGTGCAGCACAGTTTCCACCTCATTTTGTGGGTAGTGTGCACATAGACTGTCTTCTCTTGAGAGCCAGGTCTGCCTACGGCGGCCTTTCTCAATGGCAAGGCTATGCTCACTGAGTCTGTACATAGTCAAAGCTTTCCTTAATTTTGGGTCAGTCACAGTGGTCAGGTATTCTGCCAATGTGTACTCTCTGTTTAGTGCCAAATAGCATTCTAGTTTGCTCTGTTTTTTTGTTAATTCTTTCCAATTTGTGTTTGTGGATTGGGTTGGGTCTAATTGTGTTGCTGTTGCTGTCCTGGGGCACTGTGGGGTGTGTTTGTGTTTGTGAACAGAGCCCCAGGACCAGGCTGCTTAAGGGGACTCTTCTCCAGGTTAATCTCTCTGTAGGTGATGGCTTTGTTAGGGAAGGTTTGGGAATCGCTTCCTTTTAGGTGGCTGTAGAATTTTACGCCTCTTTTCTAGATTCTCTCTCTCTCTCTCTCTCTCTCTCTCTCTCTCTCTCTGTATCTCTCTATGTGTTTGTATCCCATGTGTGACCTAGTCCCTGTTGTATTGTACTGTTATCCAGTTGCAGCAGCAGGATCTCACTGGGGTAGCTGGGCATTCTTCATCGTGGGTGCTAATGGGGTGCTAGGTTTATTCTGGAGCTTCAGCACTCCCTGGAGCCCCTCCTTGGTGATATCTCCTCTGATGTTCTGGTGTGTTTGCTGCTCCAGAAGCTGCTGGTCGGTGATTTCCCCCATGAACTGGAAGCGGAGGAGATGGAAGAGGACGTCCCCAAACGCAAGAACCGCAAGAACCGCGAAGGACGGGTAAGACGAGGGAAACACACAGGAACGTACAGCCACCTACTGTCCCTGTATTGATGGCACTGAAAAGGGCAACATTGTCCTCTCGCAAATACACAAGTGCTACGAGTTCAGATCTGATACTTCAGCTTGCAGTTTCATTGCAATTCATTTCATCCTTGTGGATGAAAACTGGTCCAACTCAACTTCCTTCTCACATTTCACTCAGGTTATAATTTCACTCATCCTGTCTATTTGAAATGTTACTGCGTTTGAAATGTTACTTTAATTTCACACATCCTCTCCTTTCTGTTTCGACTTCCCGTTAACAAAGTATCTATCAAGATGCGTAACTTGTAGAAATACCATTTAAGGATTGTTTTAAGGTGGAGATATGGTTATTCTGTTGTAGTCATGCTCAATGCTGTTGGTTGGTCATCAATCAAAAAGATAATTGATTGATAATTTTATTTCATAATATACACCATTTAAAATGGCCAAACTCTATTCACAACAGTATTCAGTTGGTAAGAGACAGACATTCAGTAAATACTAGGAATAGATTTTCCACCATCTACAGTTGAAGTCGGACGTTTACCTACACTTAGGTTGGATTCATTAAAACATTGTCTTTCAACAACTCCACAATGTCTTGTTAACAAACTATAGTTCTGGCAAGTCGGTTAGGACATCTACTTTGTACATGACACAAGTCATTTTTCCAACAATTGTTTACAGACAGATTATTTCACTTATAATTCACTGTATCACAATTCCAGTGGGTCAGAAGTTTACATACACTATGTTGACTGTGCCTTTAAACAGCTGGGTAAATTCCAGAAAACGATGCCATGGCTTTAGAAGCTTCTGATAGTCTAATTGTCATCATTTGTGTCAATTGGAGGTGGACCTGTGGATGTATTTCAAGATCTACCTTCAAACTCAGTGCCTCTTTGCTTGACATAATGGGAAAATCAAAAGAAATCAGCCAAGACCTCCATAAGTCTGGTTCATCCTTGGGAGCAATTTCCAAATGCCTGACGGTACCTCGTTCATCTGTACAAACAATAGTATGCAAGTATAAACACCATGGGACCACGCAGCCGTCATACCGCTCAGGAAGGAGACGCGTTCTGTCTCCTAGAGATGAACGTACTTTGGTGCAAAAAGTGCAAATCAATCCCAGAACAACAGCAAAGGACCTTGTGAAGATGCTGGAGGAAACAGGTACAAAAGTATCTATATCCACAGTAAAAGGAGTCCTATATCGACATAACCTGAAAGGCCGCTCAGCAAGGAAGAAGCCAGTGCTCCAAAACCGCCATAAAAAATACAGACTACAGTTTTGAAGCAACATCTCAAGACATCAGTCAGGAAGTTAAAGCTTGGTTACAAATGGGTC
>NC_034188.2:54918150-54920650 GCF_002021735.2 Oncorhynchus kisutch | reverse complement strand
AGGTTGAGAAGAGGGGATGGAGAGATGGGGAGAGGGGGAGATGGGGGAAAGAAGGTTGAGAAGAGGGGATGGAGAGATGGGAAGATGGGGGAAAGAAGGTTGAGAAGAGGGGATGGAGAGATGGGGAGAGGGGGAGAGGGGAGATGGGAGAGTGGGAGATGGGGAGAGGGGGAGAATGGGAGAGTGGGAGAGGGGGAGATGGGGAGAATGGGAGAGTGGAGAGGGGGAGATGGGAGAGTGGGAGATGGGGAGAGGGGAGATGGAGAGAGGGGGAGAGTGGGAGAGTGGGAGATGGGGAGAGTGGGAGATGGGAAGAGTGGGAGAGTGGGAGATGGGGAGAGGGGGAGAGTGGGAGATAGGGAGATGGGGAGAGGGGAGAGTGGGAGATGGGGAGAGGGGGAGATGGGGAGAGGGGGAGAGTGTGAGATGGGGAGAGTGGGAGATGGGGAGAGTGGGAGATGGGGAGAGTGGGAGATGGGGAGAGTGGGAGATGGGGGAGAGTGGGAGATGGGAGAGTGGGAGATGGGGAGAGGGGGAAAGAAGGTTGAGAAGAGGGGGATGAGACAGAATAACAGAGAAAGGAGCCATTTACATGGAAATGATCAAGAGAGAAAAGGAAAAGCACTCGTACATCTGAGGTTGGCAGGCTGCTCGTAGCAGGTACGTACAGTATGAGCATCAGATGGCATTCTGAAAGCGTATTTAGCTTCGGTACGCTAAATAAACACACTGTGCAAGTTTTTATTTGATTTCCAGGGTCATAAAGGAAGGACGTGAAGGGAGTAGGCAAGAGATGGAGTAGGCAAGAGATGGAGTAGGCAAGAGATGGAGTAGGCAGAGATGGAGTAGGCAAGAGATGGATCAAATGAAAACGACAAGGCTACAAACCGAACAAACATATTGTAGATGCGTGATGCTGATCCAACTGACTCGTTTAAATAAAGGTTCAATTAACAAAATAAAACAACTGAATAAGGGTATAAGATAACTTGGCCAAAAGAACTCTCAGTCTCTCTCAAAAAGGCTGTGGAACAAGTTACACACACACACACACACACACACACACACACACACACACACACACAACACACACACACACACACACACACACACACACACACACACACACACACACACACACACACACACACACACACACACACACACACACACACACACACACACACACACACACACACAGAGGGGTTTTGACATACAATTCTTTCAACTTACATGTTGGACAGGAGCTATAGGAGGACGGGCTCACTATAATGGCTGGAATGGAACGGTATCAAACACATTAAACATATGGAAACCACATTTGACTCTGTTCCATTCCAATGAGCCCGTCCTCCTATAGCCCCTCCCACCAGCCTCCATTCTTCCTGCTAGGCCACCATGTCTCTGTCAATGACTGATTTCAACTGTGCTGTATCAGCTCTGTTAAAAGTAGTGATTAAGTCGGGAGTCCCATAGGGCGGCGCACAATTGGCCCAGCGTCGTCCGGGTTAGCGCTCATCGCGTTCTAGCGAATCCTTGTGGCGGGCCTGCCGCCTGCAGGCTGACCTCAGTCGTCAGTTGAATGGTGTTGGTGCAGCTGGCTTCTGGGTTAAGCGGGCGGGTGTTAAGAAGCGAGGTTTTTTGGTGGGTCATCATTTTATGTTGACCCGACTTTTCGCCTAAGTTTTCTCAAGTTGGAGCTACGTTTGGGTCGACTTAACCTTTCAAGTTCAGGTAACACTTTAACTGACAAGAGGTGGAACCCGTTAATACTAATTAGTTGAAACAACTAGAATTGTTTGAATGTGTAGCCTGTCTACCGTCTGCATACCCTATAGGAAACATCCCTCCTCAATGTTTCACTCACTGCCTCCTCCATCAATCCCTCTCGTTTCACCTCCCGTCAATCCACCTTATCTCCCTCCACTTGTCCACCTTCCCTACCTGCCTTTCATCCACCCATCCAGTCACTCTGCCCCGTCTCGACTCCCTCTTCTCTATCGAGCCCATCATGCCGTCTACCCCTCTCTCCTCCGCTGTCGCTGGCATCTCTGTGCTCGTCCCTCCGCCATGCCTTTTGCACTTACATGGTCTTGACTTACGTATAGAACTCCTCGGCTGGCGAGGTGGACGTGTTGGTCCAGGTGACGTTGCTGTCGGTGGACAGGTAGCGGAGACAGTTGACCGTGTTCCAGGGGTTGGAGCACGTGGTCCAGGGCAGGGTGGGCCGGAACGACGCCAGCAGGTAGTACAAGGCCCACGCCATGATGGTGTTGTAGTAGAACGCAATGTACAGCGCTATGATGCAGATGGCGAAGCCCACACCTAGAGGGAGGGAGGGAGAGAGAGAGAGAGAGAGAAGAGAGAGAGAGAGAGAGAGAGAGAGAGAGAGAGAGGAAAGTTTGACATGATGTTGTACAGCGCTATGATGCAGATGGCAAAGCCGATAGCAGAAAGAAAAATAACACTTGACTTAACGACTGTACAGGTATAATGCATT
>NC_034188.2:54862053-54918050 GCF_002021735.2 Oncorhynchus kisutch | reverse complement strand
AAGAGAGAGAAGGAGAGAGAGAGAGAGAGAGAGGAGAGAGAGAAGAGAGAGAGGAGAGAGAGAAAGAGATAGAGAGAAAAAGAGAGAGAGAAGGAGAGAGAGAGAGAGAGAGAGAGAGAGAAAGAGAGAGAGAGAGAAATTCAAAGAAAAACAATTAATAGTGTTGCTTCTATCAAGTGTCCCCCTGTCTCCCATCTCTCTCTCTCTCTCTCTTTCCCTCGTAACAGAGAAACAGGATATTGCAAAGATTTTGTTATTGCAAATTCAATAAAATGGAATCGGAGGCCTGTATTTGATGTGAGGGGGAGAGTTGTAGAAAAGCAGGGAGGACAACAGAGTTCCCTTGTAAACATCTGGGGACATTAGAGGAACATTTATTCATGGTTGTCTTCATTACAGAAGACATAAGGTTTAACGTGCATATATTTACCCAGTTTCTTTCCAAGGTGTAAATGTTACTTTGATCCACGTTTTGGTTGGTTTGAATGATCTGTATTTTCCAGACGCTCTGTCCGATTTATCCCTGTTTTATGGTTCTTTATCTAGCTATATGATTAAGTGTCGAAAGACGCTGGGTGAAAAACTATTTTCAATCTGCATGAATGTTTATTGTTACCAGTATACTGTAGATGGTTTAGTTATATCTGTCCATTTCCTCAACCTCCCAGCTACAGATTCTCTCCTTTCCAGTGTTACATTTTCCCTCAACCTGGGTCGTGTTCATTAGGCACCAATCGAAAGAAAACAGCCTGAAAGAAGGAGGGAGTACCTAGAATTGTCCAATAAGAAATGCTTATTTTAGCTTTTTGCAACAGCGTGCTCAAATGAACAGGTCTCACCTCCGCCGTTTTGATAGCAGATGTAGGGGAAGCGCCACACATTTCCCAGGTCCACGGCGTAGCCAATCACAGACAACAGAAAGTCCATCTTCTTGCTCCAGGTCTCCCGGGGCCGGTCCAGACTGGTCTGCTGGACCACTAGAGTCCTGGGGGCCCCTGTGGGTACACCTCCCGCTCCCTCCTTTGGGCTCTGCGCTGTGGACGTGGGGTACCCGTTGGACACCCCTCCTGACCCCCCACCAGAGTTCACTTTGGGGTCCCCCTTCTCTGCCACCCCTCCGTCAGCCAGCGTGAGTCTGCCGTTCTCCTGCGATGACTCCTCCCCTTTCTCTTTCTCTCCCCCTTCGTTCTCTCTGTCCATCACCATTGACTGCGTCATCTCCATGGCGATGGCCGGTGGTTAGGGGCGTGGTGTGGTTGTTAGCAGAGACGGTGGACTTTTGGCACGGTGTGATGAGGTGCCCATCAGGGGATGAGGGGTAGCATAGAGAGAGAGAGAGTGAGAGAGAGAGAGCAGGTGTAACTGGGCCAGGTGGGACTCTTTGCCTGGCACCACCACCTTTTATGACAAACGCCAGCGGGGACACAACCGGTACCAGACTGCAACACAAACACAACGTCACTAGTGTTATTTACCATTGTGAATGACCTGTGTATTTTTTTCCCCTCTAATGGTTTGTGGTCTTTTTGCTTTGGGCTTCTCTGGAATATCCTGAGTGATTAGTTCGCACAGGGAACGACAGAGACAAATGGGTGAAGTCACTGAGACTGACTGGTAATACGTCACTATGGGGTTAAAAGTGTGAAACACTGGGGGAAATGTGAAATCTGAAAGTCCCTGCCAAATAAGGCCTAAGGGGATTCTGCTAGAACACGTTGGTTTATTTTGTTTCTTGACATTGTTGCCCGAAGCTACAATCACATCTGATTTCTTGGGTCTCTATACATTTGGAGATAAAATACGAAAGTTGAACCTCACCACATACATTAGACGAAAAGGGGGGTGGGGGTGGTGGTGGGGGGGGGGATATACAGGCAGCAACAAGATTTGAAAGGAAGAGAAACAGAGTTAGAAGAAGTACATAGTTTGATAGATCAAGTCAACATGCAGTCGGTGTGTTAAGGCAGGGTGGAACGAGTTGATAGGGGGAAATGCATCCAGAAACCAACCGACTTCCTCTGATTGTGATAATGAAAATTGTTACTTGATACCCTGGTAAACACATATTTTCTACAAGAAAACATGTACATTCCACATATTCTTCTTGTACAGTACTTTGTCCTCGTTTTCCTTTTGACAGTATGAGTATAATCAAGATATCATGATTTACGAACTTCAAATGACTGGTTAAATCAAATTAAGAAATACTTCTTTTTTTAAAATTTTTTTTACAGAAAATAAAATATCTAACTACTTTGAATTTTTAAACCCTTTTTAATTTGTATGTTGAACTACTTTTTAAATGTATTTGTATGTTGAACTACTTTTCAGTGTGGTCACAGTAGGTATTTACCACAGTTATATGTAAAAGTACTCAATGGGAGAATTTCTCCAGTCTGTTCTATTGTGTTGCCTGTTTGTTTAAATACATGTATTTACACTGTAACTACCCTTCATGGGTCATTATCATGTACCTTTCATTTAATCCATATACACATAGATGTTAGACAGACTATAAGTCTAGCAGTAGACTGAAAACGTACTGTACTAGTGTCCAATCATAGTGCTGTAATGTACAGACTCACAATAAAGTCATTGAATAAAGTGGTGTACTTATATAATGGAACATTAGGAGAGCTCCGTTTATGATGGTTAACTGTCGCTGAAACCACATGCTGTCCTTTTATTGACAAGCCTTCCTCTTCCTACAATGTATTCATTCACATTATTAGGGAGCTATTTTCTACATCTCTCCTGAGAGGCTCTAAATCCTACCGCGTTGTCTATGTTTGAATTTCACACTGAAAGAAAAGGGGGGGGGGGGATCATTGTGTGTCGTACAAATTGCAGACAGATCTTCGACAGCGACCATGAACATCAATCTAAAAAGAACATGTATTAAATATGCACTACAATACATTGACTCACATTTTTCATTTGGCCATTTGTTTTATTGACAAACGTTGACCACATACCCTGCTTAAGAAGTCCCATGATTTGAGTAAGAAATTAGTTCAACTGAAAAAAAGGAAGAAGGAAAAAAAAGTGTTTTTTTGGCGCAAATCGCCTCGTTTATACTCGTTTGCTTCAATTGGAATTTAATGGGAACGGGAGAGTTAATTCAAATGGAATGCCCTGATCCCGATTAAAAGTAATTGTCCAGCAATTCTCCATGTAATTCCAGTCCATACCCCTATCAGTCACGCAGAATGCTCCTATCCAAGACGCATAGGGCACCTGGACTGACATCCAGGACCGTGGATCTCGATGGATATACAGAAATGAAGATGAGAAGACAGAGTGCAAAGTGTGACACCCCAAATAGGTAATTCCTGGTAAAGTGCAGCTGAAATACTGGGGGTAACAATTAGTTCACACTCATCAGGTAAATGAAACTTGTATCTTTTCCTCTCTGGGTTTGCCGTATAGCACTTAGCTCGTCACTGAGTAACGTCAAACAACCGCTTCATCATCAAAGAAAGTCCAGCTGAGGATGAAATCATTGAGCAACATATCTGAAATATCATTACGATCAGATCCCACAAGAATCCGACAAGTTTGGAAAATAGGAGCAATTTGGAGCTAATGAAGAAAATGCACTTGACATTAAAAACATGACATTAAAACACTTTAATATAGAGGTGTTTCCAATGTCCACCACTGACCACTTTACAATACATTAACAAAGACAATTCAGACAACTCTGAGCATTATTGTTCTGTTACAGAGACAAACAAATGATGTTTAGCAGAAATAATGAGTAGCGGACAAGGAATCAACGCAAGCCGTCTCTGGGAAAAAATACAAATAAATCACAATTGGGTGTTTCTCGAGGGAAGGTTCTTGTTTTCGTGTAAGACAACGAGGAGCCAGAACACATAACACATGATCTCCATCCCTATCACCACCGTATCTAGTGTCTATGGTGCATGCTCTTTGGTCGACATTACTTCAAATCAGACACGCTTCAAATCAGACACGCTTCAAATCAGACACGCTTCAAATCAGATAATTCAACTGCAAGTCCACATTACTAGTGAGAATTGCTTCAACTTGCACTCTTCTAGGAGTGTTAAAGTAAAAAATAAAATATATAAATACAGGATGTAAACAGAACACACTAGAAAATATGATGAGGTAGAAAGAGTGTAACACACGAGGTAAAACCCAATGGAACTTTTTCCATCTACAACTTACATGATGCTCTACCGTTGCGTAAACGTGCTATGGTAAGCGTGCGTAAACACATCAAGACAGACTGTTTGCCCAGTAGAGCACTCAAACACTATACACACGTTGAAGTTTGGTCTGGCACAAACACATATATGCATAGAACCATTGAGAAGCACACGCACACGCACACACACACACGCACACACACACACACACACAATGTCCAGAATGCAGCCCTACCGTGCAGTGGTTCCGTAGTTATGTGGGGGTCTGTGTCAGGGTGGTACTCACCACCGTCCCTCTGAAGAACAGTACAGACACTCCCACTACACCCCGCTGGAGTTTCTTACACCCTCTTCCTCTACTCTCTCTGTGTCCCTCTTCCTCTACTCTCTCTGTGTCCCTCTTCCTCCACTCTCGCTCTCTCTCTCTGTCTCCCTCTTTCTCCACTCTCTCTCTGTGTCCCTCTTCCTCCACTCTCTCTCTCTGTGTCCCTCTTCCTCCACTCTCTCTCTCTCTCTGTCTCCCTCTTTCTCCACTCTCTCTCTGTGTCCCTCTTCCTCCACTCTCTCTCTCTGTGTCCCTCTTCCTCCACTCTCGCTCTCTCTCTCTATCTCCCTCTTTCTCCACTCTCTCTCTCTCTCTGTGTCCCTCTTCCTCCACTCTCTCTCTCTGTGTCCCTCTTCCTCCACTCTCTCTCTCTCTGTCTCCCTCCACTCTCTCTCTCTCTGTCTCCACTCTCTCTCTCTCTGTTTCCCTCTTTCTCCACTCTCTCTCTCTCTGTCTCCCTCTTTCTCCACTCTCTCTCTCTCTGTCTCCCTCTTCCTCCACTCTCTCTCTCTCTGTCTCCCTCTTCCTCCACTCTCTCTCTCTGTCTCCCTCTTTCTCCACTCTCTCTCTCTCTCTCTCTCTGTGTCCCTCTTCCTCCACTCTCTCTCTCTCTGTGTCCCTATTCCTCCACACTCTCTCTCTGTCTCCCTCTTTCTCCACTCTCTCTCTCTCTCTCTCTGTCTCCCTCTTCCTCCACTCTCTCTCTCTGTCTCTCTCTTTCTCCACTCTCTCTCTCTCTCTGTGTCCCTCTTCCTCAACTCTCTCTCTGTGTCCCTCTTCCTCCACTCTCTCTCTCTCTCTCTGTCTCCCTCTTTCTCCTTCTCTCTCTTTCCTATACACAATCATATTTTCTTACTGCTTACTTCCATTTTACATCTATGTGGGAATTATTTTATATATATATATATTTTTATGACAACCTAGATAAAGTTCCAGACATCTGTTAGCTGCCTGTCATCTCCGGACTGCAATCTACGCTCCTAATCAGCTGTGGAATATTGAAGACAATGAAGCAGTCAAAGCATCCCCTCGTCCCCATGGCTAGCTGTGACCAAAGCCCGGAGAATCCCCGCAGACATCATTCACAAACAGACACATTCGCAGACAGACACATTCCCAGACAGACACATTCGCAGACAGACACATTCGCAGACAGACACATTCGCAGACAGACACATTCCCAGACAGACACATTCGCAGACAGACACATTCCCTGACAGACACATTCGCAGACAGACACATTCCCAGACAGACATCATTCCCTGACAGACACATTCACAGACAGACTCATTCACAGACATACTCATTCACAGACAGACTCATTCACAAACAGACACATTCGCAGACAGACACATTCACAGACAGACACATTCGCAGACAGACACATTCACAAACAGACACATTCGCAGACAGACACATTCGCAGACAGACACATTCACAGACAGACACATTCGCAGACAGACTCATTCACAGACGGACTCATTCACAGACAGACTCATTCACAAACAGACTCATTCGCAGACAGACACATTCGCAGACAGACTCATTCACAGACAGACACATTCCCAGACAGACACATTCGCAGACAGACACAATCGCAGACAGACTCATTCGCAGACAGACTCATTCACAGACAGACTCATTCACAGACAGACTCATTCACAGACAGACTCATTCACAGACAGACTCATTCACAAACAGACTCATTCACAGACAGACTCATTCACAGACAGACTCATTCACAGACAGACTCATTCACAGACAGACTCATTCACAGACAGACACATTCACAGACAGCCTGATGAAATAGCTCTAGCAGCTCCACAGAGTCTACAGACTGAAATGTTCAACGGTAATCATTTAGCTGTCAACTGAATCGTTGTAATGGTTGACCCTAAACATCAAAAGGTAGAGTCCAGAAACCAGAAACAGAAAGCCAGACTGTGCTGCTAGGGGATAAAACATCCTGAGAGTGCATGTTGACAAAACTAAGACTGACCCAGAACTGCAGTATGTGTTGGCTTGACCAGAGAATTGGTTTTCAAGACAACATAGGAAGACATCTAAGAGTGACATTATGAGTGGTTTGCGGCTGAAAAGCTTATCAAGATGTATTTGGCAGTGGTGAAGGGTTTCTCTGAAGGAGCTGTCAATCTCAACCGGACCGTATCCTCCTTCACCATTGACCTGTTGGCCCCCTCTTCTCCCCCATTTGCGATGGTTGACTCATCCCACCTGGGAAAATTATTGGATGGTTTCGCAAACATCTCCAGGCCAAAAAGAGGAGTTGAGTTGTAGGCTCCGCATTTCCTCTCAAAATAACAAAATATTGCAAACAATAAGTGAATGATGCCATGATGTAATGAGGAGAGTTAGTTAGAAGTGCTGGATTGAGCAGCGTTGCACGTTACACAGCAACGCAGCAACGCAACGGATAAGCAGGCCAAATGCATCTTCAATCTCACTCAGCTCTCCGGACTAAAAATAACAAGCCAATCACCAAGCGGTAGGAAGTAGTCCGCGACAGGAACCCATACACTGAACTATAGATGGAAGGATAGTGTGCTGATCTCCTGGGAAAATCAACAACACCCAACACACCCACACACACCCAACACACACACCCAACACACACACGACAATTTAAACAAGCACTCACAGGAAGCATATGAAGAACTACTTCGGCCACGGTGCTGTTGGCCATATGATTTACCAGTGCCCACCTCGTGCCCTTCCCGACCAACGCAAACCAAGATCACTCTAAAAGCCAGACCTTTAGGGAGCCATTAGGTAGCAGCAGTCTGAAAGGCCTCTGCTGCATCTGTCTGAAACACAATCAACTGACACGTCTCCACTCCCCAACCCTCAGAGTAATAGGCATGTTTCCCACTTCCTTGGTAAGGTGGGAAACATCCAGATGAAGAAATGTTGTTGAAGTGTGTCATGCCAAGTAGGGTCAACTCCCTCTCCCTGCCTCTTTGTTGGAGATGCTCCCCACCATCTCCCGGTCTGAACTCGGCAGATCAGATACCGAACCTCGCCCTACTGGCTAGGTGGATTGCTACCTATCATTTCATATCTAAAAAGTCTACTTAATGGAATTTATCCAATATGATTCCATTCATGTATGGTTACTGGGGCCTCTTGACCTCCTGTTGACTTGAGGATACGCATCTTAACCTTTGAACTATTCAAAGTGTGTGGCAGTTTCCTCTGACTAAATGTGGTTCCCACATACAAATCAGTGTAGCTTAGCGACACAGTAATAGCTGTAAAAAATAAATATATATATGTATAAAAAAGCTCTACACATCTCCATCGTAGAGCAGGAAAGAAAAACAAGGATTTACGCTGGGAGGCTAGGACTCCTAACAGCATGGGGCAAGTCAGCACTCTCATTAACACCTGAACTGTCTGTGTGTGCCGCGTGGAAAATGTGTTGCGATCAAGGGGTAAATAGAAAGGCAGACCGAGAGAAAGAAGGAAAGAGAGACAGAGGTAGAGAGAGAGAGGAAGGTAGGGAGGGCGGTAGAGACAGACAGGGAGAAAGAAGGAAAGTGAGACAGAGGTAGAGAGAGAGAGGAAGGTAGGGAGGGCAGTAGAGACAGACAGAGAGAAAGAAGGAAAGCGAGACAGAGGTAGAGAGAGAAAGGAAGGTAGGGAGGGCGGTAGAGACAGACAGAGAGAAAGAAGGAAAGCGAGACAGAGGTAGAGAGATAAAGGAAGGTAGGGAGGGCGGTAGAGACAGACAGAGAGAAAGAAGGAAAGCGAGACAGAGGTAGAGAGAGAAAGGAAGGTAGGGAGGGCGGTAGAGACAGACAGAGAGAAAGAAGGAAAGCGAGACAGAGGTAGAGAGAGAAAGGAAGGTAGGGAGGGCGGTAGAGACAGACAGAGAGAAAGAAGGAAAGCGAGACAGAGGTAGAGAGAGAGAGGAAGGTAGGGAGGGCGGTAGAGACAGACAGAGAGAAAGAAGGAAAGCGAGACAGAGGTAGAGAGAGAGAGGAAGGTAGGGAGGGCGGTAGAGACAGACAGAGAGAAAGAAGGAAAGCGAGACAGAGGTAGAGAGAGAGAGGAAGGTAGGGAGGGCGGTAGAGACAGACAGAGAGGAAAGAAGGAAAGCGAGACAGAGGTAGAGAGAGAGAGGAAGGTAGGAGAGAGGAAAGAAGGAAAGCGAGACAGAGGTAGAGAGAGAGAGGAAGGTAGGGAGGGCGGTAGAGACAGACAGAGAGAGGGAGATGGATAGAGAGAGTAAGATTAGCCAGAAAACACAAGAGGACCAGTGCAGTGGATACTGTAGGCAGGGACGGAGCCATGGGATCATTTAATCTCTTCAATTACAATCACTGGCAGCTCCCCTCTATCAGCAAGTTAGGATCTTCATTTCCCCTTCATCTCACTCTCTCCCTGCCCTCCTCCCCCTCTCACTCTCTCCCTGCCCTCGCCATTTACATTTCGCAGAAGTTCTTATCCAGAATGACTTAGTCAGTGTATTCAACAAAGCTAGGTTGAAACGACCACATTTCGTTTCTCTCCCTGTCACTGCCATCCCCTGAGAACAGAAATGTGTATTTTTGCTTACAACCCAACCCAACCCCCTGAGACACTCTCCCTCGCCACAATCGCTCTCTCCACCCTCTACCACTTCTCTCTCACCCTCCTCTTCTCAGCGCCACAGTCAGCCCTACCAGTCTCTCCTCTCCCTCTAGGCCCTCAGTCTGTCTAGACAGAGCACTTCTCATCGACACAACAGACTGGGATTGTCCCGGCTGACGCCGGCTCAGGGAGAGAAGAGCTCCCTCTGGTACAGCTCAGAGGAACTGCACTCACTCAGTCTCACCATGACAACAACAACAGGGCTGGGATTAAGGGTTCTGTTCAATTTGGGACAAACTTTTAGAACATATTGCAGTCATTATAGCAAGTCATACACCACAATGGTATATGATTCGCAAGAGGATGAATAATAGAATAACTAAGAGCAATAATCCCCAGCAGGTGTGAAGGGCTCAAACAAGCACTACCTGGACCCTATCAAACAGGCCTACAGTAATCTCCATTGATTCTCCCTGGTGAATTTCCTAACACTAAACAGCAAGACCATCCAAGTTTGAGAACCGATGATTCACAGACATGGAACCATTACTTTATGACTGTATGAGAGCCTGGGAAAAACATATCATGTTGTTGTGTATTCATACAGTTATGTAAACTTAACAAACTTAACATGTACAAATATTTTTTCTGAACATAACAAGATTTAACAACTAAGACATAAACTGAACCAGTTTCACAGACATGTGACTAACAGAAATTGAATAATGTGTCCCTGAACAAAGGGGGGGGGGGGTCAAAAGTAACAGTCAGTATCGCATTAAGTACTGCAGTGCATCTTCTCCTCGTGGACTGCACCAGATTTGCCAGTTCTTCCACCAAGGCACCTGCAAGTTCCCGGACATTTCTGGGGGGAATGGCCCTAGCCCTCACCCTCCGATCCAACAGGTACCAGACGTGCTCAATGGGATTGAGATCCAGGCTCTTTGCTGGCCATGGCAGAACACTGACATTCCTGTCTTGCAGGAAATCACGCACAGAACGAGCAGTATGGCTGGTGGCATTGTCATGCTGGAGGGTCATGTCAGGATGAGCCTGCAGGAAGGGTACCACATGAGGGAGGAGGATGTCTTCCCTGTAACGCACAGCGTTGAGATTGCCTGCAATGACAACAACCTCAGTCCGATGATGCTGTGACACACCGCCCCAGACCATGACGGACCCTCCACCTCCAAATCGATTCCGCTCCAGAGTAAGGCCTTGGTGTAACCCTCATTCCTTCGACGATAAACGCAAATCCGACCATCACCCCTGGTGAGACAAAACCGCGACTCATCAGTAGAGCACTTTTTGCCAGTCCTGTCTTGGTCTAGTGGCGGTGGGTTTGTGCCCATAGGCAACTTTGTTGCCGGTGATGTCTGGTGAGGACCTGCCTTACAACAGGCCTACAAGCCCTCAGTCCAGCCTTTCTCAGCCTATTGCGGACAGTGTGAGCACTGATGGAGGGACTGTGTGTTCCTGGTGTAACTCGGGCAGTTGTTGTTGCCATCCTGTACCTGTCCTGCAGGTGTGATGTTCGGATGTACCGATCCTGTGTATGTGTTGTTACACGTGGTCTGCCACTGTGAGGACCATCAGCTGCCTGTCCTGTCTCACTGTAGCGCTGTCTTAGGCGTCTCACATATGGACATAGCAATTTATTGCCCTGGCCATATCTGCAGTCCTCATGCCTCCTTGCAGCATGCATAAGGCACGTTCACACAGATGAGCAGGGACCCTGAGTATCTGTCTTTTGGTATTTTTCTGAGTCAGTAGAAAGGCCTCTTTAGTGTCCTAGGTTTTCATAACTGTGACCTTAATTGTCTAGCGAATGTAAGCTGTTAGTGTCTTAACAACCGTTCCACAGGTGCATGTTCATTAATTGTTTATGGTTCATTGACCAAGCATGGGAAATAGTGTTTAAAACCCTTTTCAATGAAGATCTGTGAAGTTATTTGAATTTGACGAATTATCTCTGAAAAGACAGGGTCCTGAAAAAGGGCCGTTTCTTTTTTTGTTGAGTTTATTATATCCTAGTTAAAATTTTCACTCAGAGTTTCATTCTATTCCTTGTACACAAACCCATATGAATGTGTGTTCATCTTAAGGCTGCTGAAAGTCTGTGGAATTGGAGAAAAAGCAATCCTACAATAGGTCAGTTCCAAGGTGAGGATAGCTTAGAGTGGTGGGTGAGAGGGAGAAAGAGAGATGTGTCTTACCTGGGGTGAGGTGGGATGCTGCTGGGACCAGCGACCAGCTCTGCTGTCTGTAGGCATCCAGCTCACTCCAAGTCCCGACTCAGCATCCAGGAGAGGCAGGGCACGGATATACACTGGACAGAGCTGGGTTTACCCAAGGCCACATTCTACTTTGCCTTGATTAGACACACACACACACAGCTTTTGCCAGTGCAGGGATCTCTTGCTCCTAAATCCAAGACGCATATTTCTGAAGGGGGAAAGAGCGGCAGTGGAGCTATCCCTGACTCCCCTTACAACCACCTGCATAAGACTGTGTCATACACTGTGTGTCTGTGCAATGAAGCCCCCTGTGTCAGGGTGAAGTCTCCAGGTTAGAGACTTCAAGTCCAGTCACTAGAGGACCACAGAGAGAGAGAGAGTCAGACACAGAACACAACATCAGTGTGGTGCTGCTGCGAGTGCGAGTCACTCCAATCTATTTCCCAAGCTGCAGCAGGTTAATCCCCGTCTCTCACAAACACGAGACGAGGCTGAGAAATAAATCAAGAGGAGCAATCCGTCCTCTACAAAGGGTTTTTAAGTTGCTGTAAAACAAAGGCATTAGGACTTTGAACCCAGATAAATCCTTGGTAGTGACGTAAAGTCCCGGTAGTGGTGACGTCAGGACAGCTATCAGTCCATAAGAGGCAGGAAAAGTAGCAGAACTGAAGGGTATTGTATTATAATATATGGTATTATAGTATTCGTCTTGAATAAGAAGGCTACGTATTTAAGTGTTGAATGAGATTCACCATCCAGACTCCCATCACGATCAGGTCAGTCATCGACAAAGCCCTGAAAAAAAGTAGAATTTCTTGGAATCGCTCTCTGGGAATGTAGAGGGGCTAAACTATATATTTGCTGCTCAGTGCTGCCAAGGACAAGGTACAGCACCTAAAAAACCCTTAACAGCCTCTCTATTACATCCCAATCCTGGGCCCAGCTGGCCCCAAAGCCCCTCACATGGAAACTAACTCTGCCTGTTTGTGTCCATGACCGTGTGTGTGTGTGTGTGTGTGTGTGTGTGTGTGTGTGTGTGTGTAACGCTCAACTCTTAAAGCCACGGGTTCTAGCGCCCTATGTAAAAAAAAAACATTCCATCACCTCCAAACTCAACGGCGCTAAACATACCAAACAAACTCAGCGGAGAGATTAACATCAACCTCCCCGAGGAATAATGGAACAAGATCTGACAGCTTTACTGTGGTGCTCCTCTATTGTGTTAAGTCATTCAAGCCTCTGAGTAGGTGGGCTGATCTAGGATCAGGTCACCCGTCTACTGTATACAGTGGCAAGAAAAAGTATGTGAACCCTTTGGAAATATCTGGATTTTTGCATAAATTGGTCATCAAATTTGATCTGATTTTCATCTAGATCATCTGTTCACCTACTGCGTCTCACAAAGACACAGCAGTTGGAACCAAAAATCTCAAATGTGGACTCATCAGACCAAAGGACATATTTCCACTGATCTAATGTCCACTGCTCATGTTTCTTGGCCAAAGCAAGTTTCTTATTGGTGTCCTTTAGTAGTGGTTTCTTTGCAGCAATTCGACCCTGGAGGCTTGATTCCCTCAGTCTCCTCTGAACAGTTGATGTTGAGATATGTCTGTTACTTGAACTCTGTGGGGCATTTATTTGGGCTGCAATTTCTGAGGCTGGTAACTCCAATGTAGCTATCATCTGCAGCAGAGGTAACTCTGGGTCTTCCTTTCCTGTGGCGGTCCTCATGAGAGGAGCCAGTTTCATCATAGCACTTGTTGGTTTTTGTGACTGCACCTGAAGATACTTTCAAATTTCTTGAAATGTTCCAGATTGACTAACTCCTCCTACTAGAGCTGAGCTGCCAGTCTGCAGGGTGCTGTCAGCCTGCATGGAGCAGTCAGAGCTGTCAGCCTGCATGGAGCAGTCAGAGCTGTTAGTCTGCATGAAGCAGCCAAAGGTGTCAGTCTGCATGAAGCAGCCAGAGATGTCAGTCTGCATGAAGCAGCCAGAGCTGTCACTCTGCAAGGAGCTGCCAGGCTGCAGGGAGCTGTCAGTCTGCAGGGAGCTGTCATTCTGCAAGGAGCTGCCAGTCTGCAGGGAGCTGTCAGTCTGCAAGGAGCTGTCAGTCTGCAAGGAGCTGCCAGTCTGCAGGGAGCTGCCAGTCTGCAGGGAGCTGTCAGTCTGCAAAGAGCTGTCAGTCTGCAAGGAGCTGCCAGTCTGAAAGGAGCTGTCAGTCTGCAAGGAGCTGTCAGCCTGCATGGAGCAGTCAGAGCTGTCAGTCTGCAAGGAGCTGCCAGTCTGCAGGGAGCTGTCAGTCTGCAAGGAGCTGTCAGTCTGCAAGGAGCTGTCAGTCTGCAAGGAGCTGTCAGCCTGCATGGAGCAGTCAGAGCTGTCAGTCTGCATGAAGCAGCCAGAGCTGTCAGTCTGCAAGGAGCTGCCAGTCTACAAGGAGCTGCCAGTCTGCAAGGAGCTGCCAGTCTGCAGGGAGCTGTCAGTCTGCAAAGAGCTGTCAGTCTGCAAGGAGCTGCCAGTCTGCAAGGAGCTGTCAGTCTGCAAGGAGCTGTCAGCCTGCATGGAGCAGTCAGAGCTGTCAGTCTGCAAAGAGCTGCCAGTCTGCAAGGAGCTGTCATGCTGCATGGAGCAGTCAGAGCTGTCAGTCTGCATAGAGCAGCTAGATCCGCCAGTCAACCAGAATCTTCCAGATCTGCTAGTCAACCAGAATCTTCCAGATCTGCTAGTCAACCTGAATCTTCGAGATCCGCCAGCCAGCCAGGATCTACCGGAGCCTACTACCTACCTGAGCTTCATCTCAGTACTGGGCTTCCTCTCAGTACTGGGCTTCCCCTCAGTTCCGGGCTGTCCCTCAGTCCCGAGCTGCCCCTCAGTCCCGAGCTGCCCCTCAGTCAGTAATTTGTATTGGGGTTTGTAGTATTTGGGATCGCGGCTGATTAGTGGTGTTGTATAGGCTTGGCTGCCTGAGGCGGTTCTCAATCAGCAGTCAGGTGATTCTCGTTGCCTCTGATTGGGAACCGTATTTAGGTAGCCTGAGTTTCACTTTGTATTTCGTGGGTGATTGTTCCTGTCTCTGTGTAGTGTTCACCAGATAGGCTGTAATTAGGTTTCACGTTCCGTTTGTTGTTTTTTTGTATTTATAAGTTAGTTCATGTATCGTTTCCGGCATTTGTTTCATTAAAGATCATGATTAACTACCACGCTGCATTTCGGTCCGACTCTCTTTCGACAAACGAAGAACGCCGTTACACTCTGAGCACGGAACCCGCTAGCAGGCTGAAATTCCACAACATACGGTGATCGCTACATACTAAATAGTCATATTAAACATTCATAAAAATACAAGTGTCTCACATATATCGAAAGCCTAGAATCTTGCTAATCCAACTGCGTTGTCAGATTTAAAAAAGGATTTACTGCGAAAGAATAAGATGCGATTATCTGAGCATAGAGCCACATAAAAAAACAACCATTTCAACCAATACAGGCGTAACATAATCACAAACTGCATTAAAATAAATTGTTTACCTTTGACGATCTTCGTCTGTTTGCAATTCCAATGGTCATTGTTACACAATGAATGATCTATTGTTTGATAAAATCTGTTTTTGTAGCCTAACACGAAACATTTTGTGAACCGCTTGTGTTGTGAATTCCGTGAAACCTTGGATTTAATAACTGGTTGACCCTCCTTTCGCAGCAATAACCTCAACCAGCCGTGCTGCTGCTCCAGTTTGAACTGTTCTGCCTGCGGCTATGGAATCCTGACCTGTTCACCGGACGTGCTACCTGTCCCAGACCTATTATTTGACCATGCTGGTCATTTATGAACATTTGAACACCTTGGCCATGTTCTGTTATAATCTCCACACGGCACAGTCAGAAGAGGACTGACCACCCCTCATAGCCTGGTTCCTCTCTAGGTTTCATCCTAGGTTTTGGCCTTTCTAGGGAGTTGTTCCTAACCAACGTGCTTCAACACCTGCAGTGCTTGCTGTTTGGGGTTTTAGGCTGGGTTTCTGTACAGCACTTTGAGATATGTACGAAGGGCTATATAAATACATTTGATTTTGATTTGAACCAAACGTTTTCTGTAGCTGCGGATCAGACCTGCACAACGGTCAGGAAGAACTTTGGACCATTCCACTTTACAAAACTGTTTCAGTTCAGCAATATTCTTGGGAAGTCTGGTGTGAACCACTCTCTTGAGGTCATGCTACAGCATTTCAATCGGGTTGAGGTCAGGACTCTGACTGGGCCACACCACAAGGCGTTTTTTGTTCTGCTGAAGCAATTCTGTTGTTGATTTACTTCTGTGTTTTGGGTTGTTGTCCTGTTGCATCACCCAACTTCTGTTGAGTTTCAATTGGCTGACAGATAGCCTTACATTCTCCATCAAAATGTCTTGATAAACTTGGGAATTCATTTTTCCGTTGATGATAGCAAGCTGTCCAGGCCCTGAGGCAGCAAAGCAGCCCCAAACATTGATGCTCCCTCCATCATACTTTATAGTTTGGATGAGGTTTTGATGTTGGTGTGCTGTGCCTTTTTTTCTCAACACATTGTGTTGGGTGTTCCTTCCAAGCATCTCAACTGTAGTTTCATCTGTCCACAGAATATTTTGCCAGTAGCGCCGTGGAACATCCAGATGCACTTTTGCAAACTTCAGACGTGCAGCAATGTTTCTTATGGACAACAGCACCATTCTTGTTTAGTGTTTTACGTATTGTAGACTCGTCAACAGAGATGTTAGCATTTTCCAGAGATTTCTGTAAGTCTTAGCTGACGCTTTAGGATTCTTCTTAACCTCATTGAGCATTCTGTGCTGTGTTCTTGCAGTCAGCTTTGCAGGGCGGCCACTCCTAGGGAGAGTAGCAACAGTGCTGAACTTTCTCCATTTAAATAGAATTTGTCTTACTGTGGACTGATGAACATCAAGGCTTTTAGAGATACTTGGTAACCCTTTCCAGCTTTATGCAAGTCAACAATTCTTAATCTTAGGTCTTCTGAGATCTCTTTTATTCGAGTAATCAGGCAATGCTTCTTGTGAATAGCAAACTCAGAATGTGTGAGTGTTTTGTTGGTTATGTTGGTTAGAGCTGCCTTGCCCTATCTTGTCTCATTGATTGGACTCCAGGTTAGCATACTCCTGACTCCAATTAGCTTTCGGGTAAGTCATTAGTCTTGGGGTTCTTTTCCCAACCTACAGTGTTAATGGTTCAATATAGACAAGAAAAATACATTAATTTGTGTGTTATTAGTTTAAGCAGACAGTGTTTTCTGTTATTGTGACTTAGATGAAGATCATATCAAATTTTAGGACCAATTTATGCAGAAATCCAGGTAATTCCATACTTTTTCTTGCCAGCACTCCTACTCGGAGAGGCTTCATGAATACAGGCCCTGGGTCGGTACTCACAAAGTGTCTCAGAATAGGAGTGCTGATCTAGGATCAGGTCCCAGTCGCTATGATCTGAAAGGCAAAACTGATCTGAGATCAGCACTCCCCCTCTGAGACGATCCATCGTCATGATCCTAAGGTGAGAGGGCTGTCAATATAGACCTGTATGGTTCTCGCCTCCATGTGGTCCACTTATGCAGTGCTCCCTGCAGACGGGAGAAACCTGCACCGGAACATTCATAGCTATGACAAAGCATCAAGATGGATGCTGCAGATAACAGTGGGCCAAACTAACAAAGCATAGAAAATGAGTCGTCCAATGGGGATTATCAATAACAAGTTTTATGTGCCAACAGAGGAGACCTGGTGAAAAGTGAGACTTCAGGGGGGTTGGAATTCAGGGGTTCTTGGAAACTCAATTACAGGCCGTTCCCGCATGTCGTTTCAGGAGATCTCTGGAACTTGTAATGATTTTATAGTGGGGTCGGAGTGGAGGGCTGTGCTAGGCTTCACACGGCCTGGGTTCCAGGGGACTGAGCTGACCCTTCCAGACACCTTACCTTCGAGCTCCAGCCAGCCTGTCTGTCATCCCTCATTCCAGGCAGAGCTCACAGTAAAGCAGGGTAGACGGCGAGTTCATAGGGGGAGCTTGTGCGTAATCATCGATGTCTCTATCCACATCAACTGAGCGTGTGTGAGTTGAGATTCCCCTACTGCTTACTCACCAAAACATACTAGTCTGATCACCACCACTGAACTCTGACTGAACCTGTCATAGATGTGCTATTATGCTGCCCTGGACGCTGATGTGCTGAACCGGCACGTCCCTTTCTTAGAGAGGGGCTGTCAGTGAACGATAACTCTCCGGATTGGTGACTGGTACGCTTCTTCCTGATACCCCTGCCTAACTCACACACTTCACCGCTCTAGGTTGACCTCTGACCTAGGGAAGCTAGCAGAGAGGAAGGGACGGCATTACGCTGGGCCTCAATCATACAGCTAGGACTGATGGTGTGGATGTGTGTGTGTGTGTCTGTCTCCTGGTGAAAGACTGGGATGGACTACTTACGTAGGATGTGACCCTCAACCAGCCCTAACAAAGAGATGGTACATACAGACCATAACAACCTCTAAACAACCCCAGAGCTTTCTACATCCCGCAGAACATTTAAGAAGCCAGAGGGGACAAAAAAACTACTGAATTGCAATAAACTCCCCTGGTGCCTGAGAGAAGTACAAGAGGACATGGACAAAACAAAATGGCAGAAAGAAGACGTGTTTTTCCAGTAAAAAAAACAAACTTTTATTATTTGTCTAGAGAACAGGCTGTGGTGGGTGGAAGTCAATGGAGGAGTAAAACCAGAGAGATGGGGCGGAGTCAAACAGACCAGGGTTGAGACCAGGCGGGTGAGATGGGGTGGCACCCTCTGTTTCCATAGTTACAAGGCCAAGGCTCCCATTGGGTCCCAGGCAGGAAGGACGATGGGCTCCTTCTGCATTACTTCCAGCACCTCGGCGGCCAGGTACTTCTTGTCCACGACCACTTCGTACACGTATTCAGAGAACCACTCGTCGGTCATGATTAGGTAACCTGCACACACAGATACATTGGGTTAAAGTATAAAGTTAAAGACCTGATGAAGGTGTATTGATAATGTTGGGATAAGATCCATTCAATCAGTGGAGCGTCAAGATCACCTATGAGCTGCTGGAGTTTATTTTTAATAATCATTAGTCTTGATTAACACCCGTCTCTAAGACCAGGCAGTCTGAAATCCATTAGCTAACAGCTTACACCAGTGACTCACTCTGTACTTCAGTGGACTGCCCAACACTGAAAGCAATGAGTGCGAGTGTTCTGAAGTGTGAGTTCTGATAAGAGGGGCGTCCGTCAGCACCCCTGAACTCCGGCCTATTGTTCCACAGGGAGAGGAGGAGGGAAGGATGGACCCCCACCCTGGACCACCCCACCCTGTCTGTCTGTTCCACACAACACCTGGGTTCAAATATGATTTGAAATCTTTCAAATGCATGGCTAGGACTGGTTTGCTTTAGCCTGCATGGAGTGCTAGGTGGGCTGGGTTTGCACTTTTGGGACATTTATATTGGTTCCATTGCACCAGGTAAGCCAAGCTAAAAGTATTTGAAATGATTTCGAATAGTATTTGAACCCAAGTCTGTCCCACACTTCAGTTGTCAACTCGCACACCCCAGCCCGATAAATCTCCAGATTACAAGGGAGGGACTGTCCCACACACATCCTTTTATTAATTAACACAGCATTAGGCCACTTTATCCTGCTCCCCCTCAAAAAAACTGACTAAAGAATGTCTCGAATGCCACTTCCTCCTGCTCTAATACATTTTCATAACAAGCCCAGAAACACAACCTTCAGTATACATGATCCTAATCACAAACCTTGGCCCTGAGAACACGTACACACACAGGCCATGGCCTCTCTCGCACAGAAAGGGTGGCAGAGAGTACATCAAATCATAAAGAACTGCATATTAAACACTTGATATGAAGAGATTAGACCAGCGAGAGCAGGATTTTTAATGACAAAAGGCATTCCTCATACATTGTTCTAATTTATCTACAAGGGCAATAGGCCTGTCTGAACAAACTAACAACCCAGAGTACAGACAGACAGGAACAGATCCAATCTGTCCAAATGGCGATAGGAGAAGACTTGGTATTTGAGCAGGCACGGGCAGGTTCATTTTGGCACGGAGCAGAAAACACAAACTTTTCTTATTGGACAAGTCCAGGCAGTCCCTCCCTGTTTCAGACTGTTTTCTTCCGTTTGGTGCCTAATGAACATAGTCCTGTGGTCATGCAGGACTGTGTAACGGTCAGAGCTGGGCACTAGACCAGGTTGTGACTATTGTTTGACTTTCCTCTAATCTCTGGACCCAGGCAGAGTATTCAGAGCGCATCACTCCCCCGCTGAAAAGTTGAGTTGTCGATGACGTCACGAGAACCACGTATAAACGTGCCTGAGCTCAAAACAACACCCCTGATTCTGTGTGTTCAATCTGAGTCTTCTTCCTTTCCAGGAAAGACGTGTGTGTGTGTGTGTGTGTGTGTGTGTGTGTGTGTGTGTGTGTGTCGGGTGGTGGTTTCGTATAGCGTCATTATTTGTCTTACTGGGGACTGCAGATGTGTCCTACGCCGTCTTACAGGGAGAGCTGTGGATGGAGTTTAACTCAGATGAGCTGTCCTGCCTAAGATAGAACAGTACAGCTGAAATGTCGTCAACAACACAGGCCGTTTCCATCGTCTCCTTAGTTCGCGAGAATGAGACAATTATTTTCCAAAACCTATCTGCGATGACATCACCATCCCACATGTAATAGCAGATTGTAATAGCAGATAGAAAGAGTATGTTAACAAGGGGATCGCAATAGCCAGGACAAATGTTGTTTCTCACTATACCAAAGTAGTTGTAAAAGGAGTGGTGCAGAATCCCAGAGGCATCCTCTAGCCTATAAACAATCTGTCACAAGGGAATATCAAGTCAGATTGGCCCACATTTCCCATATTTGTATAATACCGTGTAAAAATACAGATAGATTATGATGGCCTTCGAGTGCACTATCTTGAGAAAAGCCCTGGTGTTTGAAGGGGTTGGGCAGTTTGTACCAGGCACCACAGTGTTAACCTAATTAGGCAGGATCCTCTTGAGGGAAACAAAATATTACAGGCAAATGGAGGGATGTTAACCCTCGAAACCTTACAAACACACATTTTCTCCGTCCGTCGTGGCGTTGACAAGCCCCCCCCCCCCCTCCCCCCAGTCTCCAGCTGTCAAACAAACAGTGCTCTCCACCGCCGCCCTCCATACCGTTTGTTTTCAATAACTTTATTAATACATCCGAGGGAAACGAGAGCGGATATGAAGGCTTTCGCCCATCTGCGTGGATGTTTATGGAATGGGATATGCGTGAAATACAGTTGATTTGAAGAGGCTTTGGTGGTAGGACTTTTTTATAGTCTCAATATGCAGATAACATGAAGTCGTTGACCCGAATGTTGTTACTACATAACAGAAACCCGAATAATCTGCACTGGAATGTAGAGGGATGGAGACAGAGAAGAGAGAGTGGGGGAGGAGGGAGAGAGAGACGGGGGGGGGGGGGGGATAATTACATATTTTGATTAAAAAGCCATGCAGTCCCAAGTAAGGTGGGTTCAGTATTTGTTTCCTTTCAAATGTTTTAGCGGCGCTTGATGGAAGAAAAATACTATCTGAACCCATGCCTGCGGTTTGACAGTGTCGGAGTCTTCCACACAGAGGAAGTCTGGAGGTTTAAACAAAATGGCGCACTGCTGTGTTGTGAGAGGGACAAAGGGCCGTTGTCTGAGTAGGGGAAACAGCCCCGTTGATGTGCTTTCTCTCCCTCCTGGGTTCATAGCCTTAACAGACAAAGCTACGGTAGGGGGCCAGACATGAGAGGATGCCGTAAAACTAACCCCAAACCAAAACCAGCCCTGCACACCAGAAGTCAATTATAAATTCATAACAATGCCAGGCGGGTGGGGAGGGAGCATTTTTCCCCTAATCCTACTTCAAATTCAATCGACCTGACAGGAAATTCAACTGTCCCTGTGATTGTACACTAAGCCCTGTGGTGTGAGAGAGGGAAAAGAGACGAGGGGTCTGGGATTTCACATAGCTCGGCTCAGGCGGACCTAGAGGGGCTCTCGTGTTGCGAGAGGCGTCACAAGGCTGCGTGAGAACGGGCCCTCTCCTCCTCTGACCTCTGGCCGACTCAGCGCTCTCACCTTTATTCCCACGGTCGTCCCCCCAGGAGTTCTCCACCCTCCACTTCTCATAACCTCCATCCTTTTCCTCCTGCTAGAGAGAGGGATGAAGAGAGAGAGAAAGAGAGAGGGATGAAGAGAGAGAGAGAGAGAGGGATGAAGAGAGAGAGGGAGAGAGACAGAAGAGAGAAATCAAAAGGTGTACAATTTTGTACTACCCGATAAGGAGGCGGGATGCACCAAACAAATGGAGAACAAGTCCAAACAAGTCTGTCTTCTGCTTTACGCCTGTCATTCATGGAGTACATGGTACATGATGATATATACAGCAGATTATACAATATGTTCATCACTAAGAGAAGAGTGCAGGATCCCCAGTGGGGTGCAGGGCAGGACTGGTAACTCCTATGCTGTGTAGCCTAGGGCCCAAATACTGTCCAGCTGTTCTGAGGGGAAGGAGGAGACAGCTGGGGTCACTTACGGGGGGGGGATTTACAGCCATTTTAAATCCTGCAACCGATTCATACGACTGTAAACACACACTGGATGCCTTTGGTGCAGAGTCACTGGGAAACACTCAAATGCGGTGCATGTGTAGTGTGTGTGCGTGCTACCTTGTCGGTGACAGCGGTGAGGATCATGGCGTGTGTCATGAGGGAGTCTCCGAAGATCAGCCTCTCTGCCTTGGACAGGTTCTTTACAGACACCCCGAACACCAACTCATGGTTGAACCTGAGAGACGGGGAACACGGGGAGAGACAGGATGAGATCACACACACATCTGATTGATAGTGACTTATACATAGGATGTTGCTACAATTATACTGCCCTACCAAGCAAAAAGGCAGTAACTTCTATTTACCTTGGTTTCATAGTAACCTAGTGCAGTTACTGCTAATATGACTCCCATTTTCTCAAAAACACAATACGAGGCAGGATTTGTCCACATAATTAGGCATGTATTTACCGTAGCAAAAATGACAAATGAGCAGTTACTTCCTTTTTTGCTGGGTAGGGCAGTATGCTTCTCTCTCATAATACTCACACATTCATGTCATTGATGCCCAGTTTGCCATGGAAATGCTTGCCCACGTCACAACCAAACCACACAGCCTACGAGTGAGAGAGAAACAGACATTACAGGCAGTCTCCCTGCATACCTACTCAGTTCTCAAACACAGCCTTCGTCTAACTTCCCGGACACGTTCACACACACACACCCCCCCACACAGTACCTCTCCCTCTTTGATGGAGTCCGCGGCGGCCTTTTTGAGTAGCTGGATGGGCTGGTTGTTGTACAGAGTGTTGCGTCCTCCCACCATGTTGCCCAGGAACTCAACGCTATACAGCTTCTCATAGGGGTTCTGAGGCCGCGGGTCATTCACCAGACAGACCTGTGGTGGCGGGGGAGCGAGACCAGGGGTCAGACTCAGCTCATCAAGTACCACAGGGAGAGAGGGTATGATCATAGAGAGGTTGCTGTTCCTGGTCTAATAGAGACAAACGGGGCGCCGTGTTTTTCCTGAGTCGGAATAATGAATTATGATCAACTCCGGTCTGCATGACACAAAGCCTATATTGATATTTGATTCAAATCAATCAATAAAGTTGACCTTGTCCTGGATGTTGTAGAGGGGCTTGACCAGCTCCTTGTAGAACTGCTGAGGGGACAGGGGGCCCATGCGGTGGAAGTTCTTGTCCTTGTCTCTGTATTCCCAACAAACGGAGTCAGGAGGGCTGCCCAGACACACACTCGCCACCCGGAAGACCTGTACGCAGCACACGCACACGAAAGAAAAACTGAAAAACAGACCCGATTTGTAAAAAAATTACTTAGGTTAGTCATACATTACCACTATAAGACACCGACAGCACATTGATATCCCTCACATAGTCTCGAAAAGCACCATTGTAAAACTCGAACTCTGGGACCAAAAAGAGCTTAACAGTAGTGTGAGGAGGATATCCGCCCTGCCAAAGCCCATTCCCTCTTACTCTGCCTGGCTATAGGGCTCGTTCTTCCTGTCGTTGTGGCTTCTGACTGTGTTCCCCTGGTGTACCTCTGGCCTCCATCAGTCTGTTTTGACAGGGTTCTCAGAATAAGCCTTCCTTAAACTGATACAGCAAATCTCAGGAATGTCCCTCTAAGGAGGCCTTGCCATCCTATGTCTATTATCTAACCGGGTGTTCTGGTGGTCTGAGAACCCCCTGCATTTTCTGTCTTTGATAATGCTGCGGCCGGCTGCCGATCACAAACAGGCTTAAAAATAGCACGCTAACTCACAAACTGGCACGTAGGAAGTCCGACCGCGAGTATACGAGCACACATACACAATACACACAGACACGCACTTCTACATATTTACAAGGACTTCCCATTGACTCCCACTATTTTCATTTATTTTCAGCAACAAAAAAAGTCCAGACAAATTAAACTCCTCATAGGGTTGAAAATAGAGCTGGGGAATTATTTTTGGCCCCGGAGCTCTTCACCAAAGCAGAGACACTCAGGGGCCGTTGCTGCTGCACTTTTCCACTGTGTCAACTACATTAACTACTAATAGCATTCCTGTGTTCAGGGTGATCGTAGTCAACTATTCCCACACAGGCCCTTGTTGTAAATTAAGAATGTGATATTTGACTGACTCAACTGGTTAAATAAAGGTTAAATAAATACAAATATTTTCAACAAGACAGCACACCAGGTCACATTCCCAGACCCTCACCTTTCCCAACACACAGACAAGACAGCCTTGAAGCTGAGCCTTGAAGACTCCAGGTTTGTTTTCACTGTCCCATTGCCCCACGGCGCAGACTAAATGCCAGCGGTGCCCATCCCTGCCCTGAATTTAACCGGCACGGACCCCAGATGCCCCGAACACACAAACAGGCCCCTTCACCCCGTGCCCTCGGCCCCTGTCCCACCTCACATCCCAGTCTCCTCCTCGCCAGGTTAAATAAACGCACCTGCCCGTCCAAACACAACAGAGCACCCATGTAGACCCGGTGAAAGGAGGCTCTTCACAAAACAATGAGACAGAGCCCCACTGACGTCAGCAGGCTGCAGCAGCACAGCCCTCAGTGAGTCAATATTGAATCACCTGCCTCCAAAACGGACAGGCGAAGATGAGCACGAGACACTGGGTGGGCTGGGCACGTCTCCATTAGAATCATGTATATAGCACTACCGCCAAGACTCTGGGTACTGTCTCTTCTGTCCTGTACCCGCTAAAATGTTGATTATGAGTGGACATTTTCCATTGTATTCCTTCACGGTGTTCACCCACGGTTCATTTCTCAGCACTAGTACAGTCCTCCTCATTACTAGGCTACCGAATCTCTTACAGACATCCAACCAATCCTGTTGGCTCTCTCCCTCTCAGGACACAGAGAGCCATCCATCAGCATGGACAAGCAGAGGCCAATAGGGCCATGTGTGGGGAGCAGACGGCCCACCCTCCCTTCCTGCCACCCTACCCTGGCCCTTCCACTGAGGACAGACACACTGCGTTTAGGATGGAAGGGGGAGAGGGGCGATTTACGACTGCTGGACCATGTTAGACCAGATTATTTAGAGACTGCTTGCCTTCTTTTTAATGTCTGTGTCACTGTCAGTATATCTTCTGACGTACACTACGTAGGTCCTCTCCCTCCCACTCCAAAACACTGCTTCAGTGGGTGGGCGGAGCTGGTGACTGAACGCAAAACACAACAGAAAGAATCCCACGCCTGCAGTCTGTCAGGGACTGGTTGCTGCGGGTTTGCCCTGCCCGTTTTTATCCGTTTGGTGCCTAATGAACAAGACCCTGTACTTATAATCTACAGAAAAGCCCTGCAAACCCATTTAATTTGAACAGTCTCAGCAATTAATAGATGTTGGAAGATCTTCTAGATCCACAGCCAGCACCCCCCCCCCCCAGCAGTCTGTGGGACAACGCAGATCATATTCTTGTGTCATGTGACATGGATGAAGCCCAGGTGTGGGTAATAAGGCCTGTAAATGGCCGGCGAGGCATCCGGCGAGGCTGCGTGTCTCAGCGGATCATGCTAGCCTTTGAGCGTACCTACGTAGCATGTGTTTGCATGCTTGGCAGTAAACACTGGAGCACCTGCAGCACGACAGCCAGTTAGCATCAATGCTAAAGCAACACACTCGCTCCATCCTTTCCTCCTCGGCTCACGCATGCCTGTTTGCTTGTTGATTTACCTCCCGTTGCCCAAACAGAGGGAAATCAGCTCGTTAGGAGAGAAATAAACAAACAAAACAACAGCACGCCACACTAAAACACCTTGTGCTGGTAACTGTGAAGGGCGGAACCTGCCAAGGCCAGTACTCACACAAAGCGTCTCAGAGCAGGAGTGCTGATCTAAGATCAGTTTTTTTCCTTCCGAATCACAATGAATAAAAAGATCCTGGATCAGCTCTCCAACTCACGCACGCTTTGTGACTACGGGCCGGCTGCTTTCGAGTCAAATCCCTGGGACACAGAGCCTAGATGAAACTGTAATGCAAGTGACCCGTTCGAGAGAGCAGCTGGGGTAGAAGAATCGGACTGGGGTTGATTGAGACTTTCTGGCCTTGTAAACAGAAAACACATGGGGTCATTACAGATTGTAACAATGTTGTTAAATTAAGAAATATGAGTTTATGAAGTGTGGCAGGCAGCTTTTCAGCGCTGGCAAACGAGCCCACACAATAACAAACCCACCCACAGCGACCTGCTGCTTCAGCCAACGCTGAGCCAACACACTTGGCTACGTCCCAAATGGGAACCTATTCCCTTTATAGTGCACTACTTCTGACCAGAGCCCTCTGTCCTGATCAACAGTAGTGCACTACATAGGGAATAGGTTCCCATTTGGGATGTACATAGCCACTCTAAAATGTATCATGTCACTCAACTCACTGTCCAATCAATTACTCCTTACAATCTACAAACACAGCACTCAAATTGAACACAGTCACATGTGCCTGAAGGAGAATTTCTATTCAGAATGTCCGACGCCCAGATAGCCACGTTCTATACAGTAGAAGCAGCATAGGACTGTTTACGATTCCGTCTGCATGACGCAGTGCCACATGTACCGGACCGAATGAGCAGAGGATGTGAGGAACGTGTGTGTAACAAAGTACGTGTGGTCGTGTGCTAGCAGTCGGAGGTGGTTTACATGTGTACGTGTGTGTGAACTTGTAACCGTCTCCCTGTGTTGTGCTCTCCTGCACTCCTGCACACCTGTGACTGTGCTTCTGCAGAGAACAGGACATTAAAAGGGAGGCCACGGGTCTTTGAAGCTGGCGTGTAGCATGGTATTGCAGCCTCTCTGGTTCTCAGGCCTGTCATGTGGAGCCTGGATGGGAGAGAGTGATGGTCTCCAGCCCACCATCACACAGGGAGCGTGCACAATCTCAGACCCTCCCCACCTAAAGTAGGCCTGACATCCCCTGGCTTAATGAGGGCCGGGTCTGGGGGCTTTGAACACACACACACACACACACACAAACCTTAAATGTAACCACAGACACACGCCACTTCTGAATATACACACGCACCACTTCTAAGCATACATAGAAACACACACATGTGCAAGTACACACCAACACACAAAAACCCACAACCTCTCATACTTGTGTTTACATGGTTTGTGTGTGCAGTCTTATGAACCCAGCACACTGCAATGTGTGACAGTTCTATAGAAGGCACATGCAACACTCCGAAAAGGACTGCAATACTCTGTAATTGAACATGACATGTTTTAAATGACCCGAGCTGCGTCCCAAATGTCACCCTCTTCCCTAAATAGTGCACTATGAAGGGAATAGGGAGCTATTTGGGACGCAAGCCTACTGTGTCAACACAACGTGCTGAGTGACGAGCACACAGAGACGTTAATTAATGAAAAAGGACCCGACTAACTGATCACAGCCGACAGAGTGTATTCCAGCCTAATTAATTATGGCTAATTTGTTGGCTCGCTAGCTAGTAGCTAATCAAAATCACGGCACAACAGTGATGTTTCACTTGTCGCAAAAGATGCCAAGCATAAATAGAAGCCCGGAAGCGCAGTCAACGCACCCTCCTCTGTACGGACGCCCACGGGACGAGAGGAGAGGCACTGGTTACCCCTCACCCTCCCGGGTCAACATCCCCCTTTCTCTCCCTCCTCACACTCCCCCTGGCTGTCAGAGCTGCGTTACACTAAACAAACTACTACCAGGTGGACAAACACTTTAACAAAAAAAAAAACATCTCTTGGTCATAGAAGAACTGCAACGATGGAGAGCTGGAAGTGTTGCACAATCAGAACGGACTGTAGCTAGTGGACTGTAGCTAGCGTACTGTAGCTAGCGGACTGTAGCTAGCGGACTGTAGCTAGCGGACTGTAGCTAGCGGACTGTAGCTAGCGGACTGTAGCTAGCAGACTGTAGCTAGCGGACTGTAGCTAGCGGACTGTAGCTATCAGACTGTAGCTAGCGGACTGTAGCTATCAGACTGTAGCTAGCGGACTGTAGCTAGCAGACTGTAGCTAGCGTAGGGCATCCAAACAAAACCACTCCACACAAAAGCTACATCCTTTATGTAATGTTCTCTCTTTGGCTGTGTGATATTGACTGACTGGCCACACGCTCGCACACACACACACACGCTCGCACACACGCTCCTCTGTCTTAAGTGGTGCTGGGAATGTTGAGACATTATGACTTCCTCTCACAGTGAAATTGCCTTACGCCATTTAATGTCAGGAGCGTTGTGATAAAGATCTTGTTTACGGAACATTCTGCCACCAGGTCCGTGAGGCGTGTGTGAGTGCACGTGGACACACACACACACACACTCTCTCTCTTTGCTGCCAGAAGTATAGAATCACAGGCCGTCACCAGTGGATTATTAACAATACAGACCCTATCACTACAGCCATTGTTGCTAACTGTGTAAGAGTTGGGTTACGCAATGTTATCCAGCGCTGGGAGGGGCTTGTGATTATAGTCCTAATTCATTACTACTGATAAAGCAGTTTAACAAAAGAAACAGTCATCGCTATTTGGACATTTATAGCGGTTCCATTTCTAAGCCTTCTTATGTCATCCTGATTGGAGGTAGAAAACTAATTAGGGGAAATATAGCTACAACCAATTCCAACAGCGGTGGTATGTAACTATCAGGCCTAGATATCAATCTGAACAGAGGAGGGCCGACCCAACTGTCTGACAGTCCCACTTTAGACTTGATCGAGGAATCAGTGGTGTGCTGAAAGTCAATACAATATCAAGTCAACGGTATTAGATTGGGTAGTGTACTTTTTACACACACACACACACACACACACCTTTTGAATCAAACAGTAGCCCTCGGTGTGCTGCTACAACAGGCGACAGATAGACTTTAATGGCCAAGATTTGATTTGAATTGAATGGCCAAAATCTAATCTGAAATCAAATATGGCCTAATAATAACTGGAGCTGTAATGGTTATTGTCCTTGCCTACCCAGTACCTGCCGTGTTAAATACATACAGGCGTGTTACAGCATGTGACCTATTTCCTCCCTGGATGGAGCACAGATCTATGTGCTGTTACACAGCCCCCCCTGGAGAAAATGATGCAGTCCTACAACATTATTGAAGTACTGAGGAAAACAGTGTGTGTGTGTGTCTCTTTCCCTAACATGCGCTTACCTCCTCAATCATGGTGTCCATGGCGTCAGACAGCTCGGCTTTAGTGGAATCACTGGACACCATGTTCCGCAGTCTTAGACAGTACTCTCTCAGCTGAAAGCCAGGGAACATTGGCATGACATACTGCACAGCGAACTTCATTACCTCGTGACATTGCGGTGCATGTCGGGTTAGGGTTAGTTATCTGGGTCTTCTATAAGAAAACAGACGACACCTAAATAAAAGGTGGATTCCGCGCTCTTTCCGTGGTGTTTCAGTAGAGTGTATATTCTCGCACTGTCTTGGTATGAAACAGGAGGACTTGGTTTCGGTGTTGTATTACCACACAAGACATCTTTATGAATCAGAATGTTGTAAAAATGTGAGTAAACCTACCTTGTGATTGAGGATGTCATTCATTCTCCGTGAGGCCTCGGAGCTGTGAGACTCTGGGAAGCATTTCTTTGGGATAACTCCGTACTTTTCTGATGTTCAGGGAAAGATAATAATAAATAGATAAATATATACACACACACACACACACACACAATTTAGCAGACGTTTTTATCCAAAAGCGACTTACAGTCATGCGTATATACATTTTACATATGGGAGGCCCCAGCGGGAATCGCACCCACGACCCTGGAGTTCCAAGCGCCATGCTCTACCAACTGAGCCACAGAGGACCACAACGTTAAAGCTTTGCCCATTGGCTCTGGTCAAAAGTAATGCACTATATAGGGAAGATGATGCTAGTTGGGACACAGACTTGATCTGAGCCACAAACCTGACTCATTAAAACAGTGGAAGAGCAAGCACATTACGTAAAGTGGCACATATAGCATGCAATTACATAGAATGTCTAATTACAGAGAATTACACAGTTACATAGAATGTCTAATTACAGAGAATTACACAGTTACATAGAACGTCTAATTACAGAGAATTACACAGCAACTATAACATTAGTAACTCACCTGAAACAGAATCTAGACAGTTCCAGTATAAATTTATAAAAGTTACAGTCTAGTTATACCGTGAGTCCTAAATGGCACCCTATTCCCTATGTATGACCCCTGGTCAGACGTAGTACCTGATATAGGGAATAATGTGCCATTCAGGACTCACAGTATAACTAGACTGTAACTACTCGGCAGTGGCTGTTTTACTGCAGAAAATAAGCAACATTTATACTGGAACTGCCATAATGACATAGCATAATGCAAGTGTTGCAGCAACACTCCCCCGATCGGAAAACAACAGGTGTGAACTGACCAATGAGGTTGACCAGCATATCCCACTGGCCGCCGTCGTTGGTGGGATTGGAGAGCAGGAACTGGACCAGTCTGCCATCCACAGGCTCCTTCCTCTGGGCTGTCTCCACACAGGCCTGCAGGAAGTAGTAGCACCGCTCCACCTGAAGGGTGGGGAGAAAAGGGAAATGATGGGGGGGGGGGGGGGTCATGGTGACGTCCAATCAGTACAATATTGTCCAGTGTACAGAGCGCCACACACAAAGGGGGTTTAAGGCAGACGATGAGTCTAATAGTACTAGAAATACACACCAACACCGTTTACACCCTACCGCTGAAATGTAAACAAACACTGTGTATATTCCAGTGGCTGTTGCTAAAAGTTGCCCAAATTAATACATGTGATTTGAATAAGACGAACAAATGTGGTCTTACCTTGTCCCAGAAGAAGAGGTAGGACTGACTGAACTCAAACTCTTCGATGTTGAACTTTTTCATGAAGGGAAGGCGCATGACGTTGAGGCACGAGAAGATCCAGCATCTCCCTGAAACAAACAAATCAGCACAGATGACTATGGAACCGTGTATATGGGAGCAACTGTTAAGACATACGTGTGCTTCAATGGTTGCTTGCCAGATGGCTCCCTATCCCTTATACATAGACACGTAGTTAGGCCTCTCTGTGGTTTTGTCATTACAGAAAACCATATAAAATGATGCATCAACAACAACAAAAAACGCAGCAATGAGAGAGAGCAGTGTGTTTGGGGACGGCCGGGTTGTCAGTCAGAAAAGTTGGGGAGGTAGGCTAATCAACTTCTGAGACAATGTATCCATCTTCAACCATAAAAAAAAAGGAAGAACAATGCTTCGCCGACCTCCTGTCTCCCCACTCCACGGTTGAGTCCCAAATGGCACCTTATTCCCTGTGCACTACCCTATATAGTGGCGTCAGGCTAATGGGGATCCTAATAAATCAAACATTTTTACTAGAGCCGACAGGGCTCTGGGTCCAACATAGTACACCGTGTAGGAAATAGACTGCCACATGTCTGCTCAGGTGCCGAGGCCTATTCAGTTCATTTTAGTATGGAAGCAGCATCTAACACTATTGTATAGTCTTTGTACATGGCCAGGCCTCTGAAGTAGATGCAGATGCTGGGTGTCAAATATATTGGCACCCTTTATTTCAATGTCTTCAACCAAAAAAATGTGGAAATTGAAAAACGTTGTGTTTATACGTGTATTTGTTTGATTTACAGCTGCAAAGGACTTTAAAAAAAAAAGTATTCTCTCAAAAATGGCCTGGACTAAATCATCTGTAATTTAGGTGGCTACAGGGTATAAAAAAAAAAAGCCAGTCAACCAGTTTGAAAAGAAAAAACAGAACATTCTGTTCCATTGTAAAATATATTTGACCGTATCTGTAAGTGTACCTGAGTTTTTCTGATTGGTGATAGGCTTGCCCTCTGTGGGGATGGAGTGCTGGAATATGTGCACGGTGTCCTGGACCGTCTGCCTGTGCAGACACACCTCCAGCGGGTCGATGCACGTGGACACATTCTGGGCCAGCAGGTACCTGGGCTCCGCCCGCAAACGCTTTACAAAGGAGGCAATCTTCTCCTGACTCAGACCTGAGGAGGATAAGCGAGAGGTCGTAATTCTTAAGGAGACAGGGTTAGCCTGGTTACCGGTTGGTTTATGCTCTCTTGCCAACTTCTGAATGGAATTCTCATGCCAGACATTGTTTGGCGTGACAAGGAGTTGGCAACAGAGCAGAAACAGATCTGGGACCAGGCTAGGACAGGGTTTATTAGAAATGGAAACAGTCTGGATGAAACAAAGTGGTAAAGAGCTATAATATAGGGAGGGTGTTATTTGTGTTTGACCTGGCAAAGAGACAATGGGTTCCTAATTGTAGCGGGACAGGACTAATAAAGTTGTACTGTATTACTGTTGGAATTGTCAACAACGTGGCAAAGGGATCTTTCAAATAATGCCTTGCCCCGCCCTCGTCCACTCCACACCAGACAAGGTGGTACAAAACTGTTCTCATCCTATGTTCACAGGAATTATCCATATACAGTGCCTTCAGAAAGTACTCATACCCCTTGACTTACTCCACATTTTGTTGTGTTACGGTCTGATTTCAAAATGGATTAGATAAATGTTTTTCCCTCACCCATCTACACACAATACATCATGATGACAAAGTAAAAACATGTTTTTAGAAATGTTTGCATACGTATTGAAAATGAAATAAGTACTCCCACCCCTGAGTCAATACTTAGTAGAAGCACCTTAGGCAGCAATTACAGTTTAGTGTCTTTCTGGGAAACTCTCTAAGAGCTTTCCAGACGTGGATTGTACAACATTTGCCCAGAATTGTTTTCAAACTTCTTCCAAATTGGTTGTTGATCATTGCTTGACAAGATCTGAAGATGATTGTCTTAGATTTTCAAGTAGATGTCAAAACTGTAACTCAGCCACTCGAGAACATTCAATGTGTTTGGGCTGACCCCATTTAGTCAACTGATCAATTATTCGGTCGATAAGCCGTTGGTCGCCCGAGACTTCTTTAGTCGAGCAGTAGCAAAAACAAAATCATAGTGTACCTGTCTGATTCGCACCTGTCTGAGTGGACTGAAACATTGTGGAGGCCGTGGGGATGACAAAATCCATCACTCTATGACATGTGCTACTGAAATTGTACATGGCAATATTACGTAAGAACAAGTGTGGAACACTAATAAAAAAGTATATTAGTTTATAACAAAATGTGCTTTCTCCCGCAATGGATAGCGGCCGCTGTCCTCGGTTCTGAACCATCAGTGAGCTGTTGAATCGGCTCCTTTTCCTAGACCATGTTGCCATGTGCATAACAATACGGAAAAGGCAACAGCGGAGTCAGGAGGCGAGAAAACAGCCCTTGCCTTAACTGTCTAAGCAAAGCAAACCCAAACTGAATTGTCTATAATCAACAGCCTAACTGTTAAATGTGTCTGGCTTTAATAAATCACCCATAAATAAAGTATATGGAAAAATACACGTGTTAAAATTTTGACCAAAGAACAGACGACTCTTGGTCAACCAAGCCCTACTATGTTCTTGGTAAGCAACTCCAGTGTAGATTTGGCCATGTGTTTTAGGTTATTGTCATTCTGAAAGTGAAATTCATCTCCCAGTGTCTAGTGGAAAGCAGACTGAACCTGGTTTTCCTCTAGGATTTTGCCTGTGCTTAAGTCTATTCCATTTATTTTATATCCTGAAAATCTCCCCACTCCTTAACAATTACAAGCATACAGATAACATGTTGCAACCACTACCATGCCTGAAAATATGCCTGAAAATATGGAGAGTGGTACTCAGTAACCGGGGTGGCAAGGTAGCCTAGTGGTTAGAGCATTGGACTAGTAACCAAAAGGTTGCAAGTTCAAATCCCAGAGCTGACATAGCAATGCTATCATTCTGACGTTCTGCCTAGGAACAGTTAACTGACTGTTCCTAGGCTGTCGTTGAAATAAGAATTTGTTCTTAACGGTCTTGCCTAGTTAAATAAAGGTTAAAAAAGCTTAAATTAAAAACTCTGTAATTCTTTTAAAAAGTCACCATTGGCCTCATGGTGAAATCCCTGAATGGTTTCCTTCCTCTCCGGCAACTGAATTGGGAAGGACACCTGTATCTTTGGATTGACTGGGTGTATTGATATACACCCAGAGTGTAATTAATAACTTCACCATACTCAAAAGGGATATTCAATGTCTGTTTTTTTTTACCCATCTATCAATAGGTTCCCTTCTTTGTAATAAATATCAGCCTGCGCAGAGAAGCACGAAATTGAACTTCTCAACTTTCTAGAGTTTTCCCTGTCAGTTAACATTATGAACATTTCCCTTTACTGAATCAATGCAATATTAGCCACTTTCAATACAACAACAAAATGAACTATGCAAGAGATTTTGTTGTAGGCAGAACACATCTCAGTAGGATTCTATTGTATTGACAGGCACGACTCAGGCCCGCTCTCTACACAGACCGGTGCGCCATAACCAATCAGAGCTGCAATAAGACTATATGGAAATCGACCATTGCCATATATGGATATGTGCCATTCACTTTGAACTGGACTGTGTTTACAGCATGAGCTGTCATAAGAAGATGTGCTTGTTGAGATCAAAGTGAAAGATAAATGTAGCCACGTGTGCACATTTGTTCATATCCTTTGCTAGTTTGTGAGTTATTAGCCCAGGTATAGATCATTTTTAGTCAGCAATGGGGGAGTGATTGCTTCCTACAAGAGCACAAAACACATGCAATTCTAGCCACCTTTGAAAAGTGAGTCAAGAGCTTTTTTTGTCTTAAAGGGGCAGTGTTGTATTTTGAGATATGCTTGAATAAGCTAAGGAGCCAATAGGTAGCATCATTTGCCTGATTCTCTGTAATAATGGTATGGGAATAATGCTACATTTATTATTGTAAAGTAGTTTCTTGCATCAAACACCTCCTTGTCTGAAGGACAACTGAATAAACACGTTAATGTCAAGCCCTGTATGTTTTTTTTTCAAAAGCCTCATGGAATGTAGGCCTACATTGAACACCACACATTGGCTGCCACTGTAGACTGAATGATAGCACTGCTATATTTCCATGATAAAATGTTAGGGATGCATTTTCTCCATTGTTTCTGATGGTAGGTCACTCTGGTAGACCTACATTATGATCAAATAGCCACAGTAGCCTACTTGGCCCCAGTTAAAACTGCAACTTAAAGCAGGTACAGCCTCAGTGTTCACAGTAAACACGTGCAGGAAGTTGCACCAGATTTTCACAATGTTCAAGTTTGCACTCAGCAGGCCTGAAATTTGCTCAGTGCCTAAAAATGTAGGGAACATTGGTGTAGGCTAGTGACAAAATAATAATCTATTTAACCCACTTTAAATTCAGACTAACAACAAAATGTGGAAAAAGTCAAGGGGTGTGAATACTTTTTGAAGGCACTGTACTATATATGTGAAACTAGAACTCTGTAGTAGTGGTACACTGACAAAATAATACTGGTGTGTGATTCCATCAAATACTGAACAGCAATTAAAAACAGAGAAGACCATTGCTTAATCATGCATACTGCATGACTCAAGCCCTATTGCTTCTGGTCCTTTAGGCTATTTTCCATGACAGAAAAGTTTAAATATACTGGCCATTCCTGGGGTGTATTCACTAGTCCACACCATAGTAAAGAATAGCAAACATTGTGCATTAGAAAATATTTTAAAACAAAAACGTGTTATTATTTTTGACAAATTGAGGTAGATCCCTCCCTGTTTGCTACAGGGATTGACAAACTCACATGCCTCAATACTCCAACTTTACCACTCAAGTTGGAGAAGTCATACCTAATTTCCTGCTGTCAGCTTGCTACAGTAAATGGATAATAGAGACCCTATTATGAAGACACTGATTTAATCAGTGTACATAACCAAGAGGGGTGTGTCGCCATACAAACGCAGGGATAGGCTGATAGCCCATTCCAACGCAGCCTCCACATAATGGAAAAGCTTGAATGGGAATGACTGTCAGTGTCAATTTAGTTTTGTATGGAAAGGTGCCACACTGGTGTCTAGCGTGACTTGCAACTTTACATACGAGTTGTTATATAGCTTTTATGACTGACTTAGCATATTTTCTAGTCTTTGGGTGCAAGTCTTTCAGAGATCAACAAGGTACCAAATCACACCATAAGATCAAAGTCTATCACTATAAACCCGGAGTCATATTGTGTCAAACATCCTTCCCAATCTGGTAGCCTAATGTTTAATGGTGCCAGGGAGGGCATCAGCTTTGCACAAATCAGTATTGGGTTGGTCGTGCACTGCCTGCTTGTTGACAAACACTGCTTCCCACTTTATTAAAGGGAAGGCAGGAAGGCTAGCCATTAAGAGCTTAAGGTCGCTGGTTCAAATCCCGAGCCGGTAAGGTGGAAAAGCTTCCGTTATTCCATTGAGCAAGGCAGTTAAGCCCCAGCAACAACTGGTCCCCAGGTGCCGATGACGTGGACGTCAATTAAGGCAGCTCCCCGCACCTCTCTGATTCAGAGGGTTTGGGTTAAATCCCCTTTATTGACTAGCACTGGATAATGCTCTCCTAAAAAGTTGGTTAGAAAGAAGGCACCTCAACTTGCTTGCTATGTTAACTGACTGACTGGCTAGCTAACACAGTTAGCTGTCAAGCCGATAGTTGGCTAACGTTACATAGTTAGCGAACGTTATCTAGCTAACTAGTTACTAGTAACCATAAACTTTTCTGGCATTGATAGCTGGGAAGACGTTGGGTGGCTGTGCTGATGTTGGTCGGCTAACGTTAGCAAGCTAGCTAACAATATCTGTCATGTCATTAGCAAAGTGAAAATACACATAAGCAACTGTCTGGTTAGCTAAGCTATGTTACCTAACTTAGCTAGCTAATGGTCTATCTGAAAAGTGATATAAGGCTAGCTAGCTAGTCGGCTAACGTTAGCTAGCTTGCTAGACACTAGCCGGGAACGCAAATTAACCTCACATGCTGGCTATACAAGTGACAATGAATGAAATAAGAGAAAGTAACACACTACATACCAGTCTCCATGTTTACGAAGAGGGTTAGCAAGTGTTTCTAAATATCTTTAAAAGTCACCGGCTCTTTGTTTTTCTCATTCGCCGACAGTCAGTCCGATCAGAGTTCCGACCGGAAACAGGAAACATAATTGTTACAATGTAACCCCAAGTCCCACCAGTGCCTGTCATAGCTGTGGAGTTACATCATACACCAATTGAATGTATTATTTTGATAGGTTTATAATCCTGATTTTAAAGGAGTTATTCATTAAATTAAATTAAATTGAGTTTCAGTCAGAACTGTTTAGGATTTGATTAATATTAAAAGACTATGGCAATTGAATGGACTGATTCGTTTTGTCACTAATAGTTCCTCTGAAATAGAAATAAACACCCTTGGCATAACAGTTTCAACAGCTTACCGATCACTGTACCTGTACACAGCCAATCTGTAAATAGCACACCCAACTACCTGATCCCCATATTGTTACTTATCCTGTTGCTCTTTTGCACCCCAGTATCTCACGTCATCATCTGCACATCTATCACTCCAGTGTTAATGCTAAATTGTAATTATTTCGCCTCCATGGCCTATTTATTGCCTTACTTCCCTACTCTTCTACATTTGCACACACTGTACATAGATTGTTCTATTGTGTTATTGACTGTACGTTTGTTTATGTGTAACTCTGTGTTGTTGTTTTGTCGTACTGCTTTGCTTTGTCTTGGCCAGCTCGCAGTTGTAAATGAGAACTTGATCTCAACTCGCCTACCTGGTTAAATAAAGGTGAAATACAAAAATAAATTTAAAAAACATGCCCCTAAAAAAAACTATGCCCGAGACTGGTGAGGACATGAGACCTCATATTAGAGGATCATCAGAGTCAGTACAGTTGCTCTATACCAAGTTATTCAGTTTAAATGTGACAATCATTGTGGAATGTATGTATACCGTTCTTATTATTCCGTAATAACTCATTTTGTTGCTCTCATTTTACAGTTTGAACTACCTTGCGGTTGGCCTGAATTGGTTCGAAATATAGCCTAGGTTGGATAGAAGCAACAAGGAGAATTACTTAACAACATGGTCCATGCCATTACACAATCTTCCTTTGAAATAGAAAATAATTTAGATTCAATGTACAGACACAATCAAAAACATACACATTCAACACACTCTCTTCTTGGTTTCCATGGAAATGTATTCTTCAGTAAATGTAATACTGAATGTATTTTCTATGAAAGGAGTTAATAATTGTGCCCAGCCCACAGATTTCAGTGTTCAGCCTGAGGAAGGATGTGATTTGCCTTTTGGAGTTGGAGTTGGAGAGAGAGAGTGTGTGTGTGTGTGTGTGTGTGTGTGTGTGTGTGTGTGTGTGTGTGTGTGTGTGTGTGTGTGTGTGTGTGTGTGTGTGTGTGTGTGTGTGTGTGTGTGTGTGTGTGTGTGTGTGTGTGTGTGTGTGTGTGTGTGTGCGTGTGTGCGTGCATGTGTGTGTGTGCGTGCGTGCATGTGTGCGTGCGTGCGTGTGCGAACTTCCTTCCTTACTTCCAACTCGACTGAGGCAGCTGGTGGAAACCATTTCGCAATTACGGAGAGTACACTCCCAATGAGGGGGAAAAATGTCATGAGAAAGTGAGAGAACAATTGAAAAACGAAGAACAATTTATATACGCCTGGTAAAAACACAGTAGTTATTGCGCTGATAATGTTCGGTCCAGCTTCCTGAGGCACCAGGACATGTCTTGGGGCTGCTCTATGGAACCCGGCATGAGCTCATACAGGGGAAAGTAACTGGAAGGGGAACGCTGAAGAAAAAGATACTATTCTAAGGGAAAGAAAGACATGTACAACTGTCTGTTTCTCTCATTGACCTGTCTATGCATTCTCCCGGGTAAGTCCAACTACTTATGTTTAGGATTCCTGAGAGTTGTGGATATAACCTTGGTTTTAAAACCAGAAGTAGAATGACCAACAAGCACCTGAAACAGCTATCTAGGATGTCACTCAAGAAACGAAAGGACAAGTAATCAATCAAACAATCTAATCTAATTTGATGTACCATCTGCTTTCCTACAAGAGAGGGTTCATGGGGAATAACTACTCTCAATTAGTTCTCTCTCATTACTATAAATGTAGATTGCTGTTAGGATATTCATTGCTGTAGATGCTGCTCCTCTGTTGTCTAGTGAATTGTTTGTATCATATTTATGTGTTCACTTTTTTTCAACTTTTGTTCCCTCAGGTCATGATGCAGAGGAGTGTGTGACTTCTATCTTGGCAAAGAGAGGTTCTGTTAACGTACCAAAAGGGGGCACTCTTTCCCTATCCTGTGTTGTTCAGCATTGTGGAGATGATGGCTGGACAGGAGGATGGGGTCTGTCAACAGAGGGACAGTTCCTTCTCTTTAGTCCCACTCCAAGGCATCATCTCTCCAACGTCACGTTGACAACCAATAGAACCCGTCTGCTCATGGACATCCTCAACGTCAACCAATCAGATTATGGAATGTACCAATGCCAGATCACCTGGGTTGAGGGATACACCAGTGTTGGACATATGACACATGTGAACATTACTGCAGGTACATATGGTCCTTCTATGGTTAATACATTTCATGCAAGTAATGTACAGTATGTATTTATTTTTTTTACCCCCAAAATAATAAACAATCACAGAAAAGAACCACTCCACATTCCGAGATGACAAGTAGACTGGTATGTGCTCTGACATCATTGATTTTGCTGTACCCTTTCTCTGTAGCCACACCACCCACATCCGTGTGGAAGGTCTATTCCAGGGTGGCGGTGTATGTAAGTACCTGTTTGATAATCACCCTGGTAATCACCCTGGTTTTGGTTCTGGGTCTGGCTTGCCATAGAAGGTCAAAGGTCCCGTCTCAGCCCCCACCAATACCACCGCCGAACCCCCCGCCACGCTCCCGAAGCGCACGCAAGGACAAGCCCCGTAAGACATCTCTTTCTTTATCGATACAATTTCATAACATCTTGCTGCAGTGTGTTGACATGCACATTTCTACCACAGCACTGTACATGAACTTGCTATCCAATTGTACAGTTGAACGTGTCTACTGCTTATTTAAAGGCCAAGTCTAATGCTAATTTGTGAAGTGCCCAATTAGGTGTGCATTAATTCTGCTTTTGACTCATATCTTTTCTTTGCAGCCACACCCAAGCCTAAACCAAAGATAGAGGTGCGTGTTCTTTGAATAATGGCTTCTGAATGCCCTTATCCTTTACCTTTTTCTAGAATTCTTCCTCGGGCTAACTTGAGTGTCTGTTTTCTTGCAGTTGGTCTATGCAGCTCTTTCAAAGGGCTGCCTTGAACAGCCGAATCCTAATCCTCAACGAGAAGCTGCACAGCCCACAGTCTACTCCTCTCTCCGCTTCTCCTGACTCAGTCAGACTTTTATATTGTAGAGACCTTAACCCATCTCCTACACACTGAGCACACACTGGTTGAATCAACGTTGTTTCCACGTAATTTCAATGAAAGTACGTGGAACCAACGTGGAATAAGTGAAAGGGAAAGGGGGATACCTAGTCAGTTGTACAACTGAATGCATTCAACTGAAATGTGTCTTCTGCATTTAACCCAAACCCCTCTGAATCAGAATAGACGTTGAATTGACGTCTGTGGCCAGTAGGTAGTGACCTCGTCAAATGGTTGGATCTCTTGGCATAAAGGCTTAGGCGTTGGCTTGACAGTCGCTGGACCCGGGTTCGAGTCCTGACCCAGGCTATCCCCTGAATTCACTACAATATTCACCTCCGCATGGAACAGACTGTTTTGACCAAGTGGTCACATTTCAGAGCTCTGGATTGAATGATTTCAGATGCGTTCTGTATTTTATATGTGCCATGCAGTGACTGCTATCCACGCACTCAGCTAGATGATGTGATGCCATGTGAAAATCATCTGAGAATATAATCTATGTTCAATGTTCTAAATAATGTGTGCAACAGTCTTTTATTTGTTAACACTGTAATTATTATGCAATTGGTGGAAACGACTTTCTCTGCCGTGTGTTTTAATAAACAAACCAGAACTGATGTTCCATACCAAAGTATTGTCACTGCTAAGCAAAGTAGAGCGACTTGTATTAAATGTTTCCCCCTCCAAACAATGTTCCATGTAAAGCAGACCTGGGTTCAGATACTATTAGACATATTTCAAATACTTTGAGTGTTTGCTCTAGCCTGCCTGGAGGAGCAGAGGGGTGAGGTTTGCAGTTTTTTTGGAGTATTCCATTGGTCCATTAAGCCAGGCAAGCTCAATCAGGCAAATATATACATTATTTAAGATGATTTCAAGTAGTATTTGAACCCAGGTCTAAAGCATGCTGTTTTGTATGTCCCTTTTATAATGAACAGACAAGAACATTCAGATATGCCTCTGTTCCTTCCTGTGAGGTCACTGAATTAAGCAACACAACACAAATTGACACAAAATACAACATTTTATTTCATAATAAATTCTTAATGCCACATTACATAACGAAATATACATATGCATTTGTAGGCTTTTTAAATTAAAATGTCTTTTCATTTGACCTATTTCATTAATTTAATCTGCAATTACATTTTTACATAACATCAATAGCAAAAGATAAAATCAATAAATTATGGCCTTATTAATAGAGAGTAGGCTGAGGGGCACTTGTGGATGCCCTCTACGAACTAAAAGACTAGTTCCTATTTAACTCTCTGCCCTGCTCAACTTTCTGAGCTTTTGTGTACCACATAACAGAACTCCAGTCACAAATACTCCAGCGATAAGAATGAACCTCTATAGTGCATGGATATTCTCCCAAACTCAAATATAGCTGGTCACATCAATGGAGACCTTACCATTTCGATGCGTTCCTGGGTGAAGACATTCACACATGATTCGCTTATAATCATATAGCTTACAACAAGGTAAAGTTGCATTATAATATCTTTTGGAACTACAATGCTCTAACATTGTTTTTTTGTGTTTTTTTTAACATCAAATGTTTTTTTTCTGTTTGCTTTCACTTAAGACTGAAAAATGAACCATCACAAAGCGCCCAATCACACTTCCAGAATACGTAAGATCCCTTTCAAGTATTCTCTGGACAATTATTTATTTTTGGAAAAAATGTTGGTGAGAGAGAAAAAAAACATTGCGAAATGACTTGAACGGCTAAACATGATTTCCATGGAGCAGTCTGTGAGTTTCTCAGACATCCTTCATAAGCAGACATGTTTTCAATGAACATTGATGAACTGGGTGAAATACAACTGGATGTTTGTATAAGGGCATGTGAAAAGTAGACCTGGGTTCAAATACTATATTAAACCATTTCAAATCCATGATCTGTGCTTGATTAACTTGCCTGTCCCAAAAACTGCAAACCAAGGCAGGCTGGAGCGCACACTCAAAGTATTTGAAAGATTTCAAATAGTATTTGAACGCAGGTTTTGGATTCACCAGACACCCACAGCTAAACGTAAACCAAATAAACCTTATCCAAACTCTCTGCTCAACCTCTCACACAGTGAGAAGCACCCGGAAGGTGTAAGGGTTTCAGATAGATTGTAAGGCGCGACTTTGGCTATATTAAGCTTGTGACAGAGCGCAATGGCATTTTTCTTCACTAATAGAGCACTTGGTTCATGAGGGTAAAGTCCCTTCCTTCTGCAGCTTAAGACAAACTTGAATACTTCAAAACTGTTTGATGAGGATTGAGCCATAGAGATAAACACTGTATCTATCAATTCCATGTCAATTCAGGAAGTAAAGTTAAATTCCAATTGTCCTCAATATATTCCTATGAGATAAAAAAAAGGAACAGAAATGGAATTGACCCCAACCCTAGAAACCCTAGTATCTATACAGTATATAAATACTGTATCTATCTCTATTGTGGATTGATCCATTCTATTGACCTGCGTTGACTGTGCAGCAAATACATACTGTATGTGAGGCCAAGGGGTTTAGACGACCAGCATTACAACAGGTGACTTAAAAAGCAGCTAAACTACTGCAGCAGGAACTCCTTGTTAGGCAATAGAGGAACTGTCCCCAAACAGACATACTGGGGCAAAGGCAAGAGAGACAGTCCCCCAGGTTAACAACAACATCCCTTTCTGAAGGATAGTACAACAACTTACACCAACCTGGACCCAGATATGGAGATCATAACAGAAGAGGACAACAATAAACAATCACTGTAATATGAGAGATGAGTGCAGCGGATAAGTGACCTATCACCACAGTGTCATAAATCAATGACCACGAATGTTGTGAGGTTAAAGGCCCAGTGTAGTCAAAAACGAGATTGTCCTGTGTTTTATATATATTTCCACACTATGAGGTTGGGATAATACTGTGAAATAGTGAAAAGGATGATAATGAACCTTTTAGTGTAGGAGCTGTTTGAAAAGAGCTCCTGAAATTTCAGCCTGTTCTGCTGGGATAGAGGTTTGGCCTTCCACGGTGACATCACCATGTGGTAAATTGGTTAATAGACCAATAAGAAAGAGAGTTCCAAACCTCTCTGCCAATAATAGCTCATTTTCAGTGTTCCCTCCCCACAGGCCTAGCAAGATTCTTGCTTGAGAAATTGCCCTTTGCTAAGAAGCTATTTCTGTTTCTTTTTGACAATTTGAATTGAAAACAATCACAGAAAGGTACTTAGTTGTTACCCAGAAATGATTGGATATTGAGATAAACATGCCTGCATTGGACCTTTAACCTTTGCCTTGTCTAGTTGTATCAGGTTAATGTTACAGATGAGTATTTTAATCAGACCAGAGACCAATAAACATGTGGTGTGATGTCAGCAACACGTGGGCACCTCTCACTGTGAGCTATTTCTATACCAGACATGTCGAGAGAGAGATACCGAGAGGAACCTTTCTTTCACCACTTCTTAGTTCAGACTCACAGGATTCTCTCTCCTTTCCAGCTCAGTATCTGTCTGCGTGTGTGTGCTCTTACGCACTAGCTAGTCCACTTAATTCCCTTAAGTCATGAAGTTAAGTACATTTTGGGATTCCATTGTGATGCGTGGGTGATGTTGTGGCTGTTTTTTGCTCCAACAGCCAGTGTTGTCCCTTTTTTGGAATATCCAGATTTCTACTCGGACTGCAATAGAAAATAACAGAAATGTCCCATTACAACAACATCATCATCATCATCATCATCATCATCATCATCATCACTATTCGAATGAGAGATCAAGCTGACAGGTTAATGCAGGATCTCTAGCTAGATAGTGTACTGAAGATAAGAGATGAGGTGTGGTGAAGGGACTGTGATACAGAACCTAGCTCAGAGCAGACAGTGTAGTGAAGGGGCTCTGATACAGAACCTAGCTCAGAGCAGACAGTGTAGTGAAGGGACTGTGATACAGAACCTAGCTCAGAGCAGACAGTGTAGTGAAGGGACTGTGATACAGAACCTAGCTCAGAGCAGACAGTGTAGTGAAGGGGCTCTGATACAGAACCTAGCTCAGAGCAGACAGTGTAGTGAAGGGACTGTGATACAGAACCTAGCTCAGAGCAGACAGTGTAGTGAAGGGACTGTGATACAGAACCTAGCTCAGAGCAGAAAGTGTAGTGAAGGGACTGTGATACAGAACCTAGCTCAGAGCAGACAGTGTAGTGAAGGGACTGTGATACAGAACCTAGCTCAGAGAGAGACAGTGTAGTGAAGGGACTGTGATACAGAACCTAGCTCAGAGCAGACAGTGTAGTGAAGGGGCTCTGATACAGAACCTAGCTCAGAGCAGACAGTGTAGTGAAGGGACTGTGATACAGAACCTAGCTCAGAGCAGACAGTGTAGTGAAGGGACTGTGATACAGAACCTAGCTCAGAGCAGACAGTGTAGTGAAGGGACTGTGATACAGAACCTAGCTCAGAGCAGACAGTGTAGTGAAGGGACTGTGATACAGAACCTAGCTCAGAGCAGACAGTGTAGTGAAGGGACTGTGATACAGTTTTGCTACTGTTCCTGATGCTGTATAATACCCTAATGACTCTGGAGGAGAACAGTGGGTCACTTCAAGACTGCATTAACTGAGCAGTGTGTTTGTCACACGGTAGAGTAGAGTAGAGTAGAGTACAGTACAGTACAGTACAGTACAGTAAAGTATATAGTATATTTTAAACTGGGTGGTTGGAGCCCTGAATGCTGATTGGCTGACAGCCGTCGTATATCAGACTGTATACCACTGCTCTGATTACATTGGTAAACAGTTTCTAAAAGCAATAAGGCACCTCGGGGGTTGGTGGTATACAGTGCCTTGCGAAAGTATTCGGCCCCCTTGAACTTTGCGACCTTTTGCCACATTTCAGGCTTCAAACATAAAGATATAAAACTGTATTTTTTGTGAAGAATCAACAACAAGTGGGACACAATCATGAAGTGGAACGACATTTATTGGATATTTCAAACTTTTTTAACAAATCAAAAACTGAAAAATTGGGCGTGCAAAATTATTCAGCCCCCTTAAGTTAATACTTTGTAGCGCCACCTTTTGCTGCGATTACAGCTGTAAGTCGCTTGGGGTATGTCTCTATCAGTTTTGCACATCGAGAGACTGACATTTTTTCCCATTCCTCCTTGCAAAACAGCTTGAGCTCAGTGAGGTTGGATGGAGAGCATTTGTGAACAGCAGTTTTCAGTTCTTTCCACAGATTCTCGATTGGATTCAGGTCTGGACTTTGACTTGGCCATTCTAACACCTGGATATGTTTATTTTTGAACCATTCCATTGTAGATTTTGCTTTATGTTTTGGATCATTGTCTTGTTGGAAGACAAATCTCTGTCCCAGTCTCAGGTCTTTTGCAGACTCCATCAGGTTTTCTTCCAGAATGGTCCTGTATTTGGCTCCATCCATCTTCCCATCAATTTTAACCATCTTCCCTGTCCCTGCTGAAGAAAAGCAGGCCCAAACCATGATGCTGCCACCACCATGTTTGACAGTGGGGATGGTGTGTTCAGGGTGATGAACTGTGTTGCTTTTACGCCAAACATAACGTTTTGCATTGTTGCCAAAAAGTTCAATTTTGGTTTCATCTGACCAGAGCACCTTCTTCCACATGTTTGGTGTGTCTCCCAGGTGGCTTGTGGCAAACTTTAAACAACACTTTTTATGGATATCTTTAAGAAATGGCTTTCTTCTTGCCACTCTTCCATAAAGGCCAGATTTGTGCAATATACGACTGATTGTTGTCCTATGGACAGAGTCTCCCACCTCAGCTGTAGATCTCTGCAGTTCATCCAGAGTGATCATGGGCCTCTTGGCTGCATCTCTGATCAGTCTTCTCCTTGTATGAGCTGAAAGTTTAGAGGGATGGCCAGGTCTTGGTAGATTTGCAGTGGTCTGATACTCCTTCCATTTCAATATTATCGCTTGCACAGTGCTCCTTGGGATGTTTAAAGCCTGGGAAATCTTTTTGTATCCAAATCCGGCTTTAAACTTCTTCACAACAGTATCTCGGACCTGCCTGGTGTGTTCCTTGTTCTTCATGATGCTCTCTGCGCTTTTAATGGACCTCTGAGACTATCACAGTGCAGGTGCATTTATACGGAGACTTGATTACACACAGGTGGATTGTATTTATCATCATTAGTCATTTAGGTCAACATTGGATCATTCAGAGATCCTCACTGAACTTCTGGAGAGAGTTTGCTGCACTGAAAGTAAAGGGGCTGAATAATTTTGCACGCCCAATTTTTCAGTTTTTGATTTGTTAAAAAAGTTTGAAATATCCAATAAATGCCGTTCCACTTCATGATTGTGTCCCACTTGTTGTTGATTCTTCACAAAAAAATACAGTTTTATATCTTTATGTTTGAAGCCTGAAATGTGGCAAAAGGTCGCAAAGTTCAAGGGGGCCGAATACTTTCGCAAGGCACTGTATATACCACGGCTAAGGCTGTATCCAGTCACTCAGCGTTGCGTTGTGCATAAGAACGCCCGTTAGCCGTGGTATATTGACCATATACCACACCCCCTGTGCCTTATTGCTTAAGTATAGTACAGTGCAATATAGTATAATACAGTACAGTATAGTATATTACAGTAGAGTACAGTACAGTATAGTATAATACAGTACAGTATATTACAGTAGAGTACAGTACAGTATAGTATAATACAGTACAGTATATTACAGTAGAGTACAGTACAGTATATTACAGTAGAGTACAGTACAGTATAGCATAGTATAGTGAGACATCACTTACTGTTGTGGAGTGGCTCATCTTGTCAAAGCGGAACTTCAAGTTTGACCTGGGAGACATCTTACTCTTCACATCTGGAGGGAGAATAAGATAAAGCCTCCGTTAACATACAAATACAGTCTATTATTAAGTGTCAATCACACATTGAGGATGAGGAAACATACTCGCAAACAATCACGTAAGTAACGTGAGCTTCCTGATAGTAAAGAACGTAAACAAACCCACGACTGTACTCTAGAGTGTAACATATGGACACAGAGGGCATAGAGACCTACAGTATATAACAGAGGTGGTTGAAAACCATACTCATGTGTTGAGCAAGCCTGATGACTTGCAGAATGCCTAGACTTTAGCCCAGAGGGCTAACACGGTCTTGTGGTGCGCAGGAGACCCAGGTTTGGATCCCGGTCAGTCACACCTAGGTGTTGTGTAGTGTATCAGTGTTACCTGTGGGACTGCGACACATGATGAGGGGGGTGGCCGAGCCTTGGCTCTCCACGCTGAGGGAAGGGAAGGGGCTGAACACGGACGACGAGGCTATGGACGGGTGGGTTCCCTGGGAGAGGAGGAGGAGGAGGAGGATGACGATGAGGAAAAAGAGGAAGAGGGACGGACGACGAGGAGGGAGAAGTTGAGGAGGAAGGAGAAGAGGAAGATGAGGATGAGCTGTCAGGGTGAGGGTAGTCATCCATTTGTATGCTTCCACTGTCACACACACTACAGACCACACACTACAGACTACACACTACAGACTACACACTACAGACTACACACTACAGACTACACACTACAGACTACAGACTACACACTACAGACTACACACTACACACTACAGACTACAGACTAGGGCTACTAATTCAAGGCAGACAGACTTTAGCTGGAATTACTACACATGGTCGGTTTTCAGCAGTGTGCTGCCGCTGTGCTCTCCAAAACTGCTCCGGAGGGACACACATATTCCAGCCGTAGGATATTAACAGAGTTCTGTTCAACAGCAAGACTGTAGACTGAGCTGTAAACTCTGGAACAGCAGTTTAGTGTGTGTAAACACGGATCTGTTTGTGTAATGTGTGGGTGATACAACAATGATATGACATTCTCATCCTTTGCCAAGCGTGCGTGATTGACATCCAACACAATATGATCCAGAGAGAGTGACAGGAACCATAATTGACTTAATCACCAGCTGTCATGAGGTTGCATCCCCTCTATTTCTTCTCTCAGTGCTGCCAGATCCTCTCACATCATTCCAACTGTGCAATTTGTTGATGTCTTCATGCAGTTAATGATAAAACAAACATGGTCCTTATACAATACATCATTTTGGATCCCACCACTTCTGAGCACCACAGGCCTATGACCTGAATTTTGTGCCAGAAGCATCATGCCGGTCCTGATCCAAATGCTATGGCTCACCCAAGCCCATCTCAACACACCCCACTCCCCTACCCCTCTGCTCTACAGCCACCTGTCGCCCTGTCTCCCAGCCCACCGCCTCATTGTCCCCCTGCCTCCCTACTCCCTATCCCCCAACCCTCTGTCCATCCTCCATACGCCCCCCAGCACAATGCCTCAAGGGCCTCCCCCTCCCCAGCCCCCTGTCTCTCCAGTGGCGTGGCCGCGGGCCCTCACAGTGTCAAGCTCCTCCAGGGCCTCTCCCTCTCCGGTGGTGCTGCTGAAGCTGCTGGTGCTGGAGGAGGAGCGAGAGATGTTGGGTCTGCTGCTGCTGCAGTCCTTCAGCTTGAGGAACGGCCTGGTGACAGGAGGTAGAGGAACAGCATTAGAGGAGGGGAGAGAAGAGGGGATTGAAGGAGAGGAGACGAGAGGAAAAGATAGGAGAGGAGAGGAGAGAAGAGGGGATTGAAGGAGAGGAGACGAGATGAAAAGATAGGAGAGGGGCGGAGAGGAGAAGGGATGGAAGGAGAGGAGACGAGAAGAAAAGATAGGAGAGGGGAGGAGAGGAGAGGGGATGGAAGGAGAGGAGACGAGGAGAGGAAAAGATAGGAGAGGGGAGGAGAGGAGAGGGGATGGAAGGAGAGGAGAGGAAAAGATAGGAGAGGGGAGGAGAGGAGACAAGAGGAAAAGAGAGGGGAGGAGAGGGGATGGGATGGAAGGAGAGGAGGCGAGAGGAAAAGATAGGAGAGGGGATGGAAGGAGAGGAGACGAGAGGAAAATATAGGAGAGGGGAGGAGAGGAGAGGGGATGGAAGGAGAGGAGACGAGATGAAAAGATAGGAGAGGGGCGGAGAGGAGAAGGGATGGAAGGAGAGGAGACGAGAGGAAAAGATAGGAGAGGGGAGGAGAGGAGAGGGGATGGAAGGAGAGGAGACGAGGAGAGGAAAAGATAGGAGAGGGGAGGAGAGGAGAGGGGATGGAAGGAGAGGAGAGGAGAGGAAAAGATAGGAGAGGGGAGGAGAGGAGAGGAGACAAGAGGAAAAGAGAGGGGAGGAGAGGGGATGGGATGGAAGGAGAGGAGGCGAGAGGAAAAGATAGGAGAGGGGATGGAAGGAGAGGAGACGAGAGGAAAATATAGGAGAGGAGAGGGGATGGAAGGAGAGGAGACGAGAGGAAAATATAGGAGAGGAGAGGGGATGGAAGGAGAGGAGACAAGAGGAAAATATAGGCGAGGGGAGGAGAGGAGAGGGGATGGAAGGAGAGGAGACAAGAGGAAAAGAGAGGGGAGGAGAGGAGAGGTTTACAAAGCATATGCACACCTCATGCACACCTTGTGTGTTCATGTCCAGTGTTTTGTTTGTGGTTCATCTCACCTCTCCTTGTTGGGGCAGATCTCTGGCGAGCTGGGGTTGGACGTCGTCTCTGATCTCCCTTCCTGTCCGAGGGGGCAAATGTCAGGGGTCTTTTGGTCACTGCAACAACATACAGACCAAGTTAGCAGATAGAACAAGTGCACAATGACATGACACAAGCCTCAGTATTAGTGATGATAAATACACAAACCAAAAGTTGACCTGAATGCAAAGCCTGGTCCCAAAGTTTGTGATGTCTTGCCAGCTCCTGTGGTCAATAACAAAACAGCCCAAACAGATCTGGGACCAGGCTATGGAAAGCCTGCTGACCTGCGTGCGTGTCTGTCCGAGGGGCTCTCTGTGCTGGAGTGGAGGCGGGGGAAGAGGCCTGAACGACGCTTCACTGGACTCTTCAGGGGAGACTTGGCTGACAGCATTGGTGGCTGGAGAGAGACACAGCATTAACAAGCAGACAATATACAGCATTAAGAGGCTGATAGAGCTCAATTAAGGCAGATTTGGGTTACATTGTGATGGACCACTACCCTTCACATACAAAACAGTTTAAACTACATCAGCACACCGATTATATGATTATGTTACATGGATGGGACTGTTTGCAAAAGTACATGTTGATATCATAAGACTAATTGGAGCAAATGTTTGCAAAACGTGCAATTTACCACGATTATGTGTATGTCCAGTTTCATTTGTGTGTAAATATGACTTTATGACCTCAAGCACTCCTCCCCCTCCACCCTCTCCCCCCTGCTCACCGAGAAGGTACTCTTTGTGCACTCGGTGCTCTGCGGCAGCCCCCCTCCACTCAAGCTGGCCGGGACCCCCCCTCCCACCCCTGGACTCCGGTGACGGTGGGACCCCACCATGGTCTCCATGGAGTGACTCCGGACGCGCATGGCACGCTAGGGGACGGGGACAGAGATGGGGACAGAGGAGGGGACAGTGACGGGGACAGAGACAGGGACAGAGGAGGGGACAGAGGAGGGGACAGAGACGGGGACAGAGGAGGGGACAGAGACGGGGACAGAGACGGGGACATAGGAGGGGACAGAGACAGGGACAGAGACAGGGACAGAGACGGGGCAGAGGAGGGGACAGAGGAGGGGACAGAGACGGGGACAGAGACAGGGACATAGGAGGGGACAGAGACGGGGACAGAGACAGTGACAGAGACGGGGCAGAGGAGGGGACAGAGGAGGGGACAGAGACGGGGACAGAGGAGGGGACAGAGGAGGGGACAGAGACAGGGACAGAGGAGGGGACAGAGATGGGGACAGAGACGGGGACAGAGGAGGGGACAGAGACGGGGACAGAGACGGGGATAGAGGAGGGGACAGAGACGGGGACAGAGACGGGGACAGAGGAGGGGACAGAGATGGGGACATAGGAGGGGACAGAGACGGGGACAGAGACGGGGACAGAGGAGGGGACAGAGACGGGGGCAGAGGAGGGGACAGAGATGGGGAAAGAGGAGGGGACAGAGATGGGGACAGAGACGGGGACATAGGAGGGGACAGAGGAGGGGACAGAGACAGGGACAGAGACGGGGACAGAGGAGGGGACAGAGACAGGGACAGAGACAGGGACAGAGACGGGGACAGAGACGGGGACAGAGACGGGGACAGAAGAGGGGACAGAGACGGGGACAGAGGAGGAGACAGAGACGGGGACAGAGACGGGGACATAGGAGGGGACAGAGATGGGGACAGAGACAGGGACAGAGACGGGGACAGAGGAGGGGACAGAGACGGGGACAGAGGAGGGACAGAGGAGGGGACAGAGACGGGGAAAGAGGAGGGGACAGAGACGGGGACAGAGACGGGGACATAGGAGGGGACAGAGACGGGGACAGAGACGGGGACAGAGACCGGGACAGAGACAGGGACAGAGGAGGGGACAGAGACAGGGACAGAGACGGGGACAGATGAGGGGATAGAGACGGGGACAGAGACGGGGACAGAGACAGGGACAGAGGAAGTGACAGAGACGGGGACAGAGGAGGGGACAGAGACAGGGACAGAGACGGGGACAGAGGAGGGGACAGAGACAGGGACAGAGATGGGGACAGAGGAGGGGATAGAGACGGGGACAGAGACGGGGACAGAGACGGGGACAGAGGAGGGAGCGGAGACGGGGACAGAGATGGGGACAGAGATGGGGACAGAGGAGGGGACAGAGGAGGGGACAGAGGAGGGGACAGAGACGGGGACAGAGGAGGGGACAGAGGAGGGGACAGAGATGGGGACAGAGACAGGGACAGAGACGGGGACAGAGGAGGGAGCGGAGACGGAGTGAGAGAGTAAAGAGGACAGAGGAAGAGAAGGGAAATGAATACAGTCATTATCTCAGCACACAGTTGTTCTGAGGTAAAGGAGGCTTGCTTAAGGGCCCAACCCAAGGGCCCAACATCTTTAGGATGTGAACCCAGCAGTCCTCCAGTTTCCAGATCAATTCACCCCATTCTTTTCCCAGCGCCTGGCCCGGGATTCGAACTGGTCCAATTACCTACTGCATCATGCAACTAAACCCAACCTGTGTACTCGTCAATTTCCAAAGCTCTTTGACTGTGGTGTGTATTAAACTCTCATGGACAGACTTCGTAAACATCGAGCATATGGCCAAATTACGCAAGATTAGGTATTATAGAATATTCTTTATGTATTCTATTGATAATGAGTTTGGGTAATATTGATCAAATCAGATTTATGTTCATGGGAAAGGTCAAACCTGCTATTACAGTGTACTGTCAGCAGAGAGTGCACTTCTCCTACACAGAGGAATAAGGAGAGCAATGCAATGCATGGACAGTGAGAGATATGACTGTAATGTTAACAGTGTTGGGGAGTAGCGAACTACATGTCATTCAACTAGTAATGTAACTACATTTAATTGAATGAAATTATAATCTAGGTAGTGTTTCAGTAGTGTTTACTAGTGGAACTACGCGCTACTATTTTAAATCTAAAATATCATAAAATATGGATAATATTCTTTTTTTTTTTTTTTCTTTTTTTTTTTTTTTTTGGCATCAGACCTGCCTAATTCTCAGTTGAAACGTGTTCAACAGGCTAAATTACACATTGTGTTAGCATCTGACTCCAGAATGTTCCGTTTTTTTTTTTTTTGCAATTTGTAGTCTACGATTAAAGGTAGCTTTAGTGTACCTTAACCTCTTCCAGTGTGAAGTAATTGGTAGCTCCGTAAACAATATTTTCAAAGTATCTTCCCCAACACTGAATATGACTGATAATGATGCTCTGTGTACTAGGCTACTATCTGAGGTCACTGAAATCGTGAAGGAAATCATCACAAGCCTCATGATAATGTGTCATCACTAGGAGGTCAGACTAAGGGAAATAGGGGCGCTGGGTTTCAATGTTAGTCGCCAGGGCATAAAACACAACAAACAAAACCACCGGAACAATCTTTATTGAGTGTTTCAATGTTTGGAGATGATTTCAAGACGTGGTATGCTTTGTTCTGATTCTCAATCAGTATGATACAGTATCTGCGACGACAGGTAATAGACAATGACTGCTGTTGTAGAGATGAGCACAGCATCCCCAGTGGTTGAACGAGTGGCATGCAACACACACCTCCACACTGCCTGTGAACACAGCGAGACACCATATGGTCAGACAGGGGGGATGGGGAGGGAGGAAGGGAGAGAGACGGGTAAGGTGGTACGATGATTAACATCCCGTAATCTCAACCAACAGCAGCGTGGCGGGAGACAGGGAGAGAGGGAGAGAGGGAGAGAAATAGAGAGGGGGTCTGTGTGTCTGCGTGTGAGTGAGAGAGAGAGAGAGACAGAGAGAGAGCGCTAGACAGAGAGAAAGGGAGAGAGAGACAGCGAGAGAGAGAGAGGTAGACAGAGAGAGAGAGAGAAAGAGAGAGAGAGACAGCGAGAGAGAGAGAGGTAGACAGAGAGCGAGTGAGAGAGAGAGAGAAAGAGAGGGCGAGAGAGACAACATCAGTAGACAACTAGATAGGTGAAAGAGAGGGTACGGGACAGGTTCAGACAGGTTCAGACATGGAGTCAGATGACGAGGTAAAGAACTGTGTTAAAGAGTCACCTTGAAGGACTCCAGCAGTCCCCCATGGCCCCCGTTCTCCAGCTTGTCCTCCTCCCCAGCGTGGCCGAGCCCCAGAGTAGCCTGGGTCTGTCTGTGGAGCTCATCGTGAAGGTTATCCAGCAAGGCAGCTCGCGTTCGCCCCTGGAACACACACACCCACAGACACATGTACACACATATGCATAGAGACACACAGACACACACAGACGCACAGATGCAAGCAAACGCACACACAAAACAACACCACCACGTATAATTTAAGAAGTAGTGGTAGAGGAGACTGAGATAGATGAAAGAGATTGAACAACACATCCAGGGTGTCTTGAGTCATCTGCCCCTCTCACCTCTAGCTTGGCAAACTTGTCAGACTTGTAGCAGGCGTTCTCTGCATTGATCAGCTTTGTCAGCAGGAAGTCGCGGAACTCAGGACCCTGTGGAGAGAGGAGAAGGGGAGGGGGGAGGGGGGGGGGGGAGAGGTGACTTCATCAGCACCATACTCATCATCATTTGGTCGTCTGGAGTCGACGGGACGAAAAGGACTGATACAGCGCCTTCAGAATGTATTCCACATTTTGTTGTATTACAGTCTGAATTTAAAATGGATTCAATTGAGATTTTGTAACACTGGTCTATACACAAAATACCCCCTAATGTCAAAGTGGAATTACTCTGTGTACAATAATAGTGTTAAACATGATTGTTGAACAACTACCTCATCTCTGTAACCCCACACATACAATTATCTGTAAGGTCCCTCAATCGAGCAGTGAATGTCAAACACAGATTCAACCACAAAGACCAGGGAGGTTTTCCAATGCCTGGCAAAGAAGGGCACCTATTGGTAGATGGGTATAAATATTCTTTCTAAAACTTGCATCCTATATGCAACAAGGCACTAAAGTAATACTGCAAAAAATGAGGAAAAGCAATTCACTTTTCGTCCTCAATACAAACGTTTATGTTTGGGATGTAGCCAACACATCACTGAGTAACACTCTTCATATTTTCAAGCATGGTGGTGGCTGCATCATGTTATGGGTATGCTTTTTTAGGATAAAAAAATTAATGGAATAGAGCGAAGCACAGACAAAATCCTAGAGGGAAAAGCTGGTTCAGTCTGCTTTTCCAACATACACTGGGAAACAAATTCACCTTTCAGCAGGACAATAACCTAAAACACAAGGTCAAATCTACACTGGAGTTGCTTACCAAGATGACATTGAATGTTCCTGAGTAGCCTAGTTACAGTTTTGACTTAAATCGGCATGAAAATGTATGACTTGAAAATCTGGCAATGATCAACAACCAACTTAACAGAGTTTGAAGAAGAAGAATGTGCAAATATTGTCAAATCCAGATGTGCAAAGCTCTTAGAGACTTACCCAGAAAGACTCACAGCTGTAATCGCTGCCAAATGTGATTCTAACATGTATTGACTTGCAGGTGTGAATGGTTATGTAAATGAGATATTTCTGTATTTAATTTTAATACAATTTGGCAAAAATGTCTAAAAACATGTTTTTGACTTTGTAATGGGGTTATTGTGTGTAGACAGATGGTTGTGAATTTGAAATATAATATATATTTTGAATTGAGGCTGTTACACAACAATATGTGGATAAGTCAAGGAGTATGAATACTTTCTGAATAAACTGTATATGATGGCAGGTTTCTCATCAAATTTTTCACTGTAAATAATATGGGAAACTTTAACTCAATCTCTCTCTCTCTCTCTTTATCCCTCTCCTTCAATGTCTCTCTCCTCATCTTATGCCCTGCTCCCTCAATCTCTCTCTCTTCTCCCCTTTATCCCTCTCGCCTTCAATGTCTCTCTCTCTCATTAATAACCTCTCCCTCAATCTCTCTCTCTCTCTCTTTATCCCTCTCCTTCAATCTCTCTCTCTCTCTTTATCCCTCTCCTTCAA
>NC_034188.2:54820052-54861953 GCF_002021735.2 Oncorhynchus kisutch | reverse complement strand
ATATATATATATATCTTTATCCCGCTCCTTCAATCTCTCTCTCTCTCTCTTTATCCCTCTCCTTCAATCTCTCTCTCTCTCTTTACCCTCTCCTTCAATCTCTCTCTCTCTTTATCCCTCTCCTTCAATCTCTCTCTCTCTTTATCCCTCTCCTTCAATCTCTCTCTCTCTCTTTATCCCTCTCATTCAATCTCTCTCTCTCTCTCTTCTTTATCCCTCTCCTTCAATCTCTCTCTCTTTATCCCTCTCCTTCAATCTCTCTCTCTCTTTATCCCTCTCATTCAATCTCTCTCTCTCTCTCTTTATCCCTCTCCTTCAATCTCTCTCTCTCTCTTTATCCCTCTCCTTCAATCTATCTCTCTCTCTTTATCCCTCTCATTCAATCTCTCTCTCTCTCTCTCTCTCTCTTTATCCCTCTCCTTCAATCTCTCTCTCTCTTTATCCCTCTCCTTCAATCTCTCTCTCTCTCTCTTTATCCCTCTCCTTCAATCTCTCTCTCTTTATCCCTCTCCTTCAATCTCAATCTCTCTCTTTATCCCTCTCCTTCAATCTCACTCTCTCTCTCTCTGTATCTTTTTCTGTAATTCGCTCCCTTGCTTACCTTCTTGAAGACCGCTGGATTGGGGAGAGGTGGGCCAAATGGAGGTACATCTTCCCTCGCTGTAACAGACACCTGCAGACACAAAGCAATTCATGTCACACATCTACTGTATAGAGAGTCTGGCTTAGGTAACTGCAACAGTGTAGCTTCCGTCCCTATCCCTGTCCCAACCTGGGCTTGAACCAGAGACCCCATGAACACATCGACAAGAGTCACCCTCGACGCATCGTCACCTATCATCACACAAAAGCCGCGGCCCTTGCAGAGCAAGGCGAACAACTAATTCAAGGTCTCAGCGCGAGTGACGTCACCGATTGAAATGCCACTAGCTCGCACCACTAACTAGCTAGCCATTTCACACCGGTTACATAATATCCATGCCTTAAAGGCCCACTCCGTAATACGTTTTTAAAAACAATTTAGCAAATATCACATAGTGAGCCTGTAAGGTTCATAGTAGGATATAGTACTGACCTTGTATGTAGTGTGTTCAGTACCAGGGTTCTCCACCTGCACCAGCACATACGCATGGAGGAAGTTGGAGGCAATCATGTCAGGTACAAAGGGGGTGGCGTCTTCCTGGAAGACCGCCGCCACGATGTCATTTCCTATGTGCCTCTTCCTCTGGAGCTGAGGGACAAGAGCATAGTGTTCTGTAAACAACTTAGGACTGTTTGACTGTATGTTCTACAGTGTAATTAGTCGCAAGTATTAGAGAAAGGTGTGAGGTGAGAGGGAAGAAGAAACAGAGGGTGTTTATGAGTGACACACACACACCCACACACACACGCACACACAAAACACCTACTGTAACCACTGTTATTATGCTGTGTGTGGTGTAGCGTCGTAGTACCTGTTGTACGTCTCCCTCGGTGAAGGGTAGTTTAGTGGAGACGTGGAACATCATCTCTCTCTGTCTGAAGACGGTGTAGACGGACTCAGAGCCTGTCTGACCGTGGGATACGTCCAGACCACCACGGAACCTAGGACCACAGTGACAACACTATATGATTAGCATTACCATGACGTTCAATTATTGGGTCGGGCCAGGAGCATTTCCTGATCACGTGACAGGGAAAACTCCTAGCCCTACTCATGAGGAATGGTAGCAGGGTAGCAGTAGTATATATCCTTCCCTCCCTCCATTCTCCCTCTCTCTCTGCATGAACTCTCTCTCTCTCAGTGGTACCTACATGACTTAGAAAAATAAAGGTGAAATAAAAAGACAAATAAAACTCTCTCTGTCCCTCTCAGTATTGGAGTAGTAGTAGAGTTGTCTCTGTGTCTCTCTCTCTCTCTGTCCCTCTCAGTATTGGAGTAGTAGTAGAGTTGTCTCTGTGTCTCTCTCTCTCTCTGTCCCTCTCAGTATTGGAGTAGTAGTAGAGTTGTCTCTGTGTCTCTCTCTCTCTCTCTCTCTGTCCCTCTCAGTATTGGAGTAGTAGTAGAGTTGTCTCTGTGTCTCTCTCTCTCTCTGTCCCTCTCAGTATTGGAGTAGTAGTAGAGTTGTCTCTGTGTCTCTCTCTCTCTCTGTCCCTCTCAGTATTGGAGTAGTAGTAGAGTTGTCTCTGTGTCTCTCTCTCTCTCTGTCCCTCTCAGTATTGGAGTAGTAGTAGAGTTGTCTCTGTGTCTCTCTCTCTCTCTGCCTCTCTCTCTCCCCCCCTCCCTCTCAGAAGTAGAGCAGAAATAGTAGAGTTGCATCTACAGTACCAGTTAAAAGTTTGGACACCTACTCATTCATTGGTTTTTCTTTATTTTGACTATTTTCTATGTTTTAGAATGATAGTGACGACATCAAAACTATGAAATAACACATATAGAATCATGTAGTAACCAAAAAAGTGTTAAACAAATCAAAATATATTTTATATTTGAGATTCTTCAAAGTATAATCCTTTGCCTTGATGACAGCTTTGCACACGCTTGGCATTTTCTCAACCAGCTTCACCTGGAATGCTTTTCCAATCGTCTTGAAAGAGTTCCCACATAATGCTGAGCACTTGTTTGCTGCTTTTCCTTCACTCGGTGGTCCAACTCATCCCAAACAATCTTATTTGGGGTGAGGTCGGGTGATTGTGGAGGCCAGGTTATCTGATGCAGCACTCCGTCACTCTCCTTCTAGGTCAACTATGTAAGTGTAAGGACACAGCCTGGAGGTGTGTTGGGTCATTGTCCTGTTGAAAAACGCCATCCCAAACCAGATGGGATGGCGTATCGCTGCAGAATGCTGTGGTAGCCATGCTGGTTAAGTATGCCTTGAATTCTAAATAAATCACTGACAGATTCACCTGCAAAGCACCCCCCACACCATCACACCTCCTCCTCCATGCTTCACGGTGGGAACCAGACATGCGGAGATCATCCGATCACCTGCGTCTCACAAAGACACGGCGGTTGAAACCAACAATCTCACATTTGGACTCGTCAGACCAAAGGACAGATTTCCACCAGTCTAATGTCCATTGCTCATGTATCTTGGCCCAAGCAAGTCTCTTCTTATCATTAGTGTCCTTTAGTAGTGGTTTGTTTGCAGCAATTCGACCATGAAGGCCTAATTCACTCAGTCTCATCTGAACATTGATGTTGAGATGTGTCTGTTACTTGAACTCTGTGAAGCATTTATTTGGGCTGCAATCTGAGGTGCAGTTAACTCTAATGGGAAAGTCAATAGTCAATTGTACAGCTGAATGCCTTCAATTGAAATGTGTCTTCCGCATTTAACACAACCCCTCTGAATGAGAGAGGTGTGGGGGGCTGCCATAATCAACATCCACGTCTTTGGTGCCCGGGGAACAGTGGGGTAATTCCCATGCTCAAGGGCGGAACGACAGATTAGTACCTTGTCAGTTCGGGGATTCGATCCAGCAACCTTTCGGTAACTGGCCCAACGGTCTAACCACTAGGCTTACTGCCGTCCCGTAATGAACTTATCCTCTGCAGCAGAGGGAACTCTGGGTCTTCCTTTCCTATGGTGCTCCTCATGAGAGCCAGTTTCATCATAGCGGTTGATGGTTTTTGCGACTGCACTTGAAGAAACTTTAAAATTCCTGAAATTTCCAGATTTACTGACCTTCATGTCTTAAAATAATGATGGACTGTTGTTTCTCCTGGCTTATTTGAGCTGTTCTTGCCATAATATGCACTTAGTCCAAATAGGGCTATCTTCTGTATACCCCCCCTACCATGTCACAACACAACTGATTGGCTCAAACGCATTAAGAAGGAAAGAATTTCCACAAATGTACTTTTAACAAGGCACACCTGTTAATTGAAATGCATTCCAGGTGACTATCCTATGAAGATGGTTGAGAGAATGCAAAGCTGTCATCAAGGCAAAGGGTGGCTACTTTGAAGAATCTCAAATATAAAATATATTTGGATTCGTTTAACACTTTATTGGTTACGACATGATTTGACACGTGTTATTTCATAGTTTTGAGGTCTTGACTTTTATTCCACAATACAGAAAATAGTCCAAAGAAAAACCCTGGAAATGAGTAGGTGTGTCCACACTTTTCACTGGTACTGTGTGTCTCTCACCCCTTGAAGTCATTCAGCTCTATGTTGTCTCCCAGAACACTGAGGAACTCTCGGAAGGCTGGCGTCTCCTCGTTGTTCCCAAACAACTCCTCCTCTGACGTCTAGGGTGGAGCGATGAGAGGAGAGAGCGATGAGGGGACAAGATTAAATGGGAGAGGGCAAAAATAAATAGCATGGGATTGATAAGGAATAAACTGAAACAACATTTGGCAATACAAACCTGCACTTCACACTCACCTGACCAAACTTCTGGTAGATGATACCAAACTTGAAGGTATTGTTCACTTCATGTTCGTCATAACCTACTATCAGCTGAGAGCCCTGAAACCAAAAACATCTAGATTTATAAGGATGTTCATGTACATATAATAACCAGTTATGTGATAAAGTCCCTCCATGACTCGGGCAGACATTTACACTACATATACAAAAGTATGTGGACACCCCTTCAAATGAGTTGATTTGGTTATTTCAGCCACACCCATTGCTGACAGGTGTATAAAATTGAGCACACAGACATGTGATCTCCACCGACAAACATTGGCAGTAGAATGGCCTTACTGAAGAGCTCAGTGACTTTCACCATCATAGGACCCCACCTTTCCAACAAGTCAGTCCGTCAAAATTTCTTCCCTGCTAGAGCTGTTATTGTGAAGTGGAAAAGTCTGGGAGCAACAACGGCTCATCCTCAAAGTGGTAGGCCACACAAGCTCACAGAATGGGACTGCTGAGTGCTGAAGCTGTAGTGCATAAAAATCATCGGTCCTCGGTTGCAACACTCACTACCGACTTCCAAACTGCCTCTGGAAGCCACCTCAGCAAAATAACTGTTTGACAGGGAGCTGAACAGCCACACACAAGCCTAAGATCACCATGAGCAAAGCCAAGCGTCAGCTGGAGTGGTGTAAAGCTCGACACCCTTGGACTCTGGAGCAGTGGAAACATGTTCTCTTGAGTGATGAATCACACTTCACCATCTGGCAGTCCGATGGACAACTCTGAGTTTGGCCGGATGCCAGATGAAAGCTACCTGCCTAGTGCATAGTGCCAACTGTAAAGCTTGGTGGAGGAGGAATAATGGTCTGCGGCAAGTTTTTTTATGGTTCAGGCTCCTCAAGGTTACAGCATACAATAACATTCTAGATGATTCTGTGCTTCCAACTTTAGCAACAGTATGGCGAAGGCCCTTTCCTGTTCAGCATGAAAATGCCCGCATGCACAAAGCGAAGTCCGTACAAAAATTATTTGTCGAGATCGGTGTGGAAGAACTTGACTGGCCTGCACATAGCCCTGACCTCAACCCCATTGAACACCTTTGGAATTAATTGGAATGCTGACTGCGAGCCAGGCATAATCGCCAAACAACAGTCCCCAACCTCGCTAATTCTCTTGAGGCTGAATGGAACCAAGTCCTCGCAGCAATGTTCCAACATCAAGTGGAAAGCCTTGTTAGAAGAGTGGAGGTTGTTATAGCAGCAGAGGGGGGACCAACTCAATATTAATGCCCATGATTTTGGAATGAGATGTTCGATGAGCAGGTGTCCACATACTTGTATTGTATGACAATCACGTCTGGGGAGGTCAGGGTTGTATTCAATAGGCACCAAACGGAAATAAACCGACTAAAACAGTGCGGGACTACTTGGACTTGTCCAATAAGAAATGTTCATTTCCATTTTACAGCTGTGAAAATGTTCTGTTTAATGCTCTAATGATCATGACCACTGTGGGTTGATTGTGGCCATTTTGAAAGGCAGCCAGCTGAGACTAGTAAGGGATGGGAGTGGAGGAGAGGGGGAGCAGTCTGAGCAGACTGTCCTAATAACAGATGAGTTCTACAGGACCCGGAGCAGAGGCACAACAAGCAGCTCCATCATCCAAATGACCTCTGAAGTGATGAACAGCTCCTGGAACAGATCTGTCTTTAGCACTGCCTACACCACATCAGTAAGAGAGAACAGAGGGGTCAGGCTGTATAGTGAACCAGGTGGAAGTTGGATTATGTTCATTAGGCAGCAAATGGAAGAAAAGGGACTGAAAAAGGGAGAGACTACCTGGACTTGTCCAATAAGAAACATTTTTTTGAAAACGCTGCATGCCCCAAAGAAATAGAACTGCTAGGAAGTGATTTCTATTTCCATGACATGACCTAATGGAAGCGCCTGGCTGAAAGGAAACTGTGGAGCAGACTCACTCTGGGGTAGAGGACTGGGTTGAACTTCAAGCCAGTCACGTCGTCGCAGAGAAGCTGAAACACAGACAAACAGATAGATACAGATTCATTGGAAACCACAGTGACGGAAACAAATGGATTTTAGGTTAAAGGGGCAACCGGTTTTGGTACATGCCTTTTTGGCATGTACCAACTGTCTTAAAGCAACTGTCTTAATGCATCAGAACCCAAAAGCTTGTTTAACTTCATTGTTTGGAAACAATGTAATCGTAAACAAACACTGCATAGTTTCAACACATGGTTGAAACTATCATCTTGATCTCATAACATTTCTTCAGACCCATCCCTCAGCTGTTCAGCCACACTGTGGCGGGCTGGCCGTATTGTTGATGCTTGAAACTCAGATCGCCACTTTACATTGAGTGCATGTTGCATTGGTGGTGCTTAGGTCAGCACACCTTACCTTGGCTATCTGGGGTACACTGGGAAGCTGGTTGAGGCCTGCCAGAGAGATCCTGTCATGGTGTGTCTTTGTCCTTGACCTGGGTGATGATTGTACAAAACCAGTATCAATAACCGCATCTTAAAGAAGGTAGGTTATGTGCACATTACAAATACAGAATTCCTATTTCTACAGTGAAAGTTCTGACTAGTGTAAAATAACTTATATTTGGAAATAAATGTTCACAAGGTACTGTAGGGTTAGTGTGACTATAACTATGGGTCCAGACCACGGCCCTACTGTATCTTATTATATGACTGAAGCTATCTGAACATGATGGATGAACTCCTGGCCCTGCTGTAGTTACCTGAACATGATGGAGGAACCCCTGGCCCTACTGTAGTTACCTGAACATGATGCAGGACCTCCTGGCCCTGCTGTAGTTACCTGAACATGATGGAGGAACCCCTGGCCCTACTGTAGTTACCTGAACATGATGGAGGACCTCCTGGCCCTGCTGTAGTTACCTGAACATGATGGAGGAACTCCTGGCCCTACTGTAGTTACCTGAACATGATGGATGAACTCCTGGCCCTACTGTAGTTACCTGAACATGATGGATGAACTCCTGGCCCTGCTGTAGTTACCTGAACATGATGGAGGAACTCCTGGCCCTACTGTAGTTACCTGAACATGATGGAGGAACTCCTGGCCCTACTGTAGTTACCTGAGCATGATGCGGAGGAACTCCTGGCCCTACTGTAGTTACCTGAACATGATGGAGGAACTCCTGGCTCTACTGTAGTTACCTGAACATGATGGAGGAACTCCTGGCCCTACTGTAGTTACCTGAACATGATGGATGAACTCCTGGCCCTACTGTAGTTACCTGAACATGATGGATGAACTCCTGGCCCTGCTGTAGTTACCTGAACATGATGGAGGAACTCCTGGCCCTACTGTAGTTACCTGAACATGATGGAGGAACTCCTGGCCCTACTGTAGTTACCTGAGCATGATGCGGAGGAACTCCTGGCCCTACTGTAGTTACCTGAACATGATGGAGGAACTCCTGGCTCTACTGTAGTTACCTGAACATGATGGAGGAACTCCTGGCCCTACTGTAGCTACCTGAACATGATGGAGGAACTCCTGGCTCTACTGTAGTTACCTGAACATGATGGAGGAACTCCTGGCTCTACTGTAGTTACCTGAACATGATGGAGGAACTCCTGGCCCTACTGTAGTTACCTGAACATGATGGAGGAACTCCTGGCCCTACTGTAGTTACCTGAACATGATGGAGGAACTCCTGGCCCTACTGTAGTTGCCTGAACATGATGGAGGAACTCCTGGCCCTACTGTAGTTACCTGAGCATGATGGAGGAACTCCTGGCCCTACTGTAATTACCTGAGCATGATGAAGGAACTCCTGGCCCTACTGTAGTTGCCTGAACATGATGGAGGAACTCCTGGCCCTACTGTAGTTACCTGAGCATGATGGAGGAACTCCTGGCCCTACTGTAATTACCTGAGCATGATGGAGGAACTCCTGGCCCTACTGTAGTTACCTGAGCATGATGGAGGAACTCCTGGCCCTACTGTAGTTACCTGAACATGATGGAGGAACTCCTGGCCCTACTGTAGTTACCTGAGCATGATGGAGGAACTCCTGGCCCTACTGTAGTTACCTGAGCATGATGCGAAGGAACTCCTGGCCCTCTGCCTCCTCGTGCTTCAGTGACATAATGAGGTTCCCCAGACTGCTGCCTGTGCAGTAGTAGTTCATATGCTCCTGAAGAAGAAAGAGAGAGAGGCAGAGTGAAAGAAAGATAGAGGGGGAGAAAGTTAGGGAGGGAGGGAGGGAGGGAGGGAGGGAGGGAGGGAGGGAGGGAGGGAGGGAGGGAGGGAGGGAGGGCAAGAGAGTCAGACAGACAGTGAATCACTACACAGTATGATGAGACAGTTTAAAGAAGTTACACACCTTCAAATAAGGTCTTACACTCAATATTTCACAGATCTCTGCATAATTTAAGTCAATTACACGTTCCTTTTCCAAACAACTGATTCTTAATTTGTGTGAGTCCGGAACTATTGAACATGAATATATATTTAAAACATGCTTAGTCATAATCCCAGAGCAGAATTATGCCTGAAATAGGAACAACACTGAATGGAGAAAGACTTAAAGAGGGATACACACCCTTACAGAGAACACACACACACATATCAACATAAACACACACACAGACACACAACACACCCTTACAGAGAACACACACACACGTACACACATCAACATAAACACACACAAACATACACACATCAACATAAACACACACACACCCTTACAGAGAACACACACACACACACCCTTACAGAGAACACACACACACATACACACATCAACATAAACACACACACAGACAAACAACACACCCTTACAGAGAACACACACAAACATACACATCAACATAAACACACAACACACCCTTACAGAGAACACACACACACACACCCTTACAGAGAACACACACACACATACACACATCAACATAAACACACAGACAAACAACACACCCTTACAGAGAACACACACAAACATACACATCAACATAAACACACAACACACCATTACAGAGAACACACACACACACACCCTTACAGAGAACACACACACACATACACACATCAACATAAACACACACACAGACAAACAACACACCCTTACAGAGAACACACACACACATACACATCAACATAAACACACAACACACCCTTACAGAGAACACACACACACACACCCTTACAGAGAACACACACACACATACACACATCAACATAAACACACACACAGACACACAACACACCCTTACAGAGAACACACACACACGTACATACACACACACAACACACCCTTACAGAGAACACACACACACACACACACATCAACATACACACACACACACAGACACACAACACACACACAGACACACAACACACCCTTACAGAGAACACACACACGTACACACATCAACATAAACACACACACAGACACACAACACACCCTTACAGAGAACACACACACATACACACATCAACATAAACACACACACAGACACACAACACACCCGTACAGAGAACACACACACACGTACACACATCAACACACAACACACACACAGACACACAACACACCCTTACAGAGAACACACACACACACATCAACATAAACACACACACAGACACACAACACACACACAGACATACAACACACCCTTACAGAGAACACACACACACGTACACACATCAACATCAACATAAACACACACACAGACACAACATCAACATAAACACACACACAGACAACACACACATGCAGGCGCAGACCCCCCTTCCTCCCCCACTCACACACCCACACTATTACTACAAGTCAAATAGGCCTTGACTCACCCTGCCCAGGAAGTGTTTGCGGTAGGCCCTGGCCGTGCTGTTACACTCCAGCCTGAAGCCGAACCCCCCCGCAGGGCTCATGCCCCCTCCGTCATCCTCCTCACAGAAGCTGCTCTCCGAAGAAGTGGGGGTGCCTGCAGGTGCCTCGGCATCCTCAATCCAGTAACCCCCAAACTGGGGCAGGATCACCTGCGGGTATGGGCTACCCTTCTCCAGAATCTAAGCCACACAGCAAAGGGGCAAGGGGTTTATGTACCAAAATATCCCCATCCACAAGAATAGGGCCATATAAATAAACAGTTGTTATTTTACCCCCCTTTGTCTCCCCAATTTCGTCATATCCAATTACGGTCTCATCGCTGCATCTCCCCAAAGGGCTCGGGAGATGTGAAGGCCGAAGGCGTCGTCCGAAACATGACCCGCCAAACCACGTTCCTTAACACCTGTCCACTTATCCCAGAAGCCAGCTGCACCAATGTGTCGGAGGTAACACTGTTCAAGTGACGACTGAGGTCAGCCTACAGGCCCCCCCCCCCCCCCCCCCCGGCCAAACCCTCCCCTAACCCGGACGACTCTGGGCCAATTGTACGCCGCCATATGGGAATCCTGGTCACGGCTGGCTGTGACACAGCCTGGAATTGAACCCGGTCTGTAGTCACTCCTCAAGCACCGCGATGCAGCACCTTAGAACACTGCCTAGAGCTTGGAACTTTGATCATAAATGTGCCTGTAAAAGTTATTTGAGCCTTGTTTTACATTGACCAGCAGTATGTGCATTACTGGGTGTGTGTGTGTGTGTGTGTGTATACTGTAAATGTGGGTTTGTGTTGTTCATGCTTGTTTGTGCATCGTGTTTTGATCCAATTGATATGATCGTATCAGAGCGCTGACTCACGTCCTCTATCCGCGGGTATGGGATGTAGTCATCCTGTCAGACAGAGAGAGGAGAGACACACACAGATCATTAACCTTACAAGCTGGAATAATTACAGCCCTGTTCAAATACTTCAGAGAACGCCTATTTCCTTCCTCCCTTCCGTAAATAAATCCCTGATCTGACAAGGCTGGGTAGGTGAATGCTATGAAATAGAACTATTGCTCACACCTATCAATTTGTGTGAGATCAGTGATTGCTTCAAGGAAGGGAGAAGGCAGGTTGTGTTTGTAAAGAACTCAAACAGGGCCTTGAACTACATTACAATGAGGTCAACTGAGGCAGTCTGTCACTATAGCAAGTGTGAACACAGAAACTCAGGGTGAACATATATACAGTGACTTATTCCACAGAAAAAACTGATGGTCCAATGAGTGATGCAACACAATGAAACAAATGAATCAAACAGGCATACATTGATGGAGGAGTCTAAACCTTCCGACAATCTCAGGGATACGAGTCTCAGGATTGACTCTGTGAGCCCCTGGGTTCATCATTAAGTCACTGGGGCTGGTTAGCAGTCAGCTGGTGTATGACCTTTAAACCCGCTGTGATATGATGTTCACAGGGACGGACTGGGACTAGAAATAGGCCTGCGTATTTCTATCACACTGCCCCATTTTGTCCCTCGAGGCCCACCACGCAAGCCCATTTTTTTTTTTACTTGAGGCACCCATTATTATTATTATTATAATTTTGCACAAACATTTTTTTTTTTTCTAGACAGATGGACTAAAGATGGACCAGCCCATCTGGCATTTGCCAGAATTGCCCTACGGCCAGTCCATCCCTGGACGTTCACCATCGACTCCAATCGATCTCCATGCCTTTGTTTTTACACTGTATATAGTCCCAGGAGATTGAGGGGAATCGCATTCATTCATGCACAGCTCTTTGTTATTTTATGTTAGCCTACGTTTTGTCCTGGTTGAGGGGGGGGGGATCTTAAGAGAGTGCTAAGTCATTTAGAGAGTGGTGAAACTACTCCAGTGGCTGACAGGGCTAGCACAGAGGATGACCACCATCGCAGTCAAACAAAGAAGGGATGGAGGGGGGGGGGGGGGGGGGGGGGGGGGCAGATAAAGGAATACGTGAATAAAGGAATGGACAGAGGTCAATGCATCATGACAGAGAAGCATGCCTAGCGGTGACACTGACGTGTGTGTGTGTGTGTGTGTGTGTGTGTGTGTGTGTGTGTGTGTGTGTGTGTGTGTGTGTGTGTGTGTGTGTGTGTGTGTGTGTGTGTGTGTGTGTGTGTGTGTGTGTGTGTGTGTGTGTGTGTTTCTCAGACCTTGCTTCTCTGCGAGTGGGGCTTCGTCTCCTCCGATTTAGGGACCTGGTTAGGGTCACGCATGTGGACGGAGGGTCACAAGGGTACAAAAAGATCATTCCTGGACTTACACTTAACTCCCAAATCAGTTACTGTACTTATATACTGGACTGTAGATTCTCTGGGTAAACATTTGATTGGTGGAACCCAGGGAAAATATTTGCTTGGTAATAAGAAGTGTTTGCGTAATATATGCAGAGCCAAGCCGACATGCCTAGTTGAATTGTTGACATCCTGAATTGCACAATTACCAATCTACTGGAAAGACCTGTGGAGAAAGATTTCTGTGCATGTGGGAAGAGGCTCTGAAGCCCGAATCCTTACCACACACACAGATTCTCTCAAGTATTTTACCAGACTTAATCATATCTCAATCATCCTTATCCCTACGTTTCATTATCGATTTCATTGGTAGACAAACACACTACTCTGTATATTGTACTCTGTTTGTGGGAAGGCCATTAATTAAGACCTACCACACACACAGAATCTCACAAGGCATTTACCAGACTTAAACCGTATCCTTATCCCTACCTTCCATTATTGATTTCAGTGGTCAACGCACAAATTGGTCTGTCTATCTAAGCAGTTTTCAAAGAAAAAAACTGGTCTGTCTATCTAAGCAGTGGTCAACGCAGAGACTGGTCTGTCTATCTAAGCAGTGGTCAATGCACAGACTGGTCTGTCTATCTAAGCAGTGGTCAACGCACAGACTGGTCTGTCTATCTAAGCAGTGGTCAACGCAGAGACTGGTCTGTCTATCTAAGCAGTGGTCAACGCACAAACTGGTCTGTCTATCTAAGCAGTGGTCAATGCACAGACTGGTCTGTCTATCTAAGCAGTGGTCAACGCACAGACTGGTCTGTCTATCTAAGCAGTGGTCAACGCACAGACTGGTCTGTCTATCTATCTAAGCCAGGGCTGCCCAACACTCTTCCTGGAGATCTATTGTCCTGTAGGTTTTCAGTCCAACCCTAATTTAACATATCTGATTAATCTGGTTACGGTCTTGTTGAGCAGCTAATAAGTAGAATCCGGTGTGTTAAATGAGGGTTGGACTGAAAAGCCACAGAGCAGTAGATCTGCATGTGTTTGAATGATCCTCGTCCTCCAGTGATGCTTGCCTCCGCCTGGTCCCAGATCTGTTTGTGCTGTATTGACAATGACCATAGGAGTTGGCAATACAGCAATAACAGATCTGGGACCAGGCTAGCTCAGAGAGACAGACAGTGGAGGGGATGGGGGAACAGCTACAGCTCAGTGGGGGACTACTTGTCAACACCGCTGGGTTAGATCAAAGCCAGGGGTCTGTCTTAATACATCCATCTTCGATCCCACTGAGACGGGCTTTGTGATCAACCATTCCAGACAAAGTCCTTTCAACTGTTCGGCCATCGATTGCTCTAGTCTAGTTAGTAGTGCGGGTCGATGTGACGCTGTGGGGACAGCGAGGGGTCTGGTAAGGATTGGCTCAGAGGTGGCAGCGGGCCTGTGTGGCCTCTGTCCTCATTCCTCCTCGCCCACTTGTTATCATGCGCTATCGATCTCCTGTCCTCCTCCGCTCACTCTCTCTCTTTCTTTCAAAAGCTCCCCCACTGTCCCCAAATTGGCATGGCAGAGCTGCCACCACCACCCACCCTCTTCCTGCCCCCATCCTGCCTAAAACCCCAATCCCACAGAAGATCCCAGAACCCCATAGACACAGTGTAGCAGAACAGGTCAGAGAAATCAATGTTTTTTTTAGAGGGAGCTCGTTAACTTGGTCTGGTTCGGCTCATTACTCAATCAGGACCAGAGATTGGACCCGTTGTTCTCGGCTCCTCAAATTAAGTACGGCCCGCGTTCCCCCTCCAAACTCCCCTGGCTTAATAACGGACCCTTCTGCTCGTTAGGGGAGGACCCTTGATTAAAATCTCAGAAAGTGATGAACGTGTCGTGCTTTCATCACCACGTCCATGCCAGCAGCAGTGGGAACTTAGAGAGAAGAGAAGGAAGGAGAGAAGGAAGAGAAAGAGGAAGGAGAAGGAGGAGTCTTACCTGCATCCTTTCCAGCATGTCAAAGAACTCGGCAGACTGAACCAAATAGAGAAACAGAGGTGATTATTTTACTACAATGCCATACAGGTAGAATGGATGCAGTTCTAGTGTATCAAATTGTCCTGGACCAATGTGATCACTAGAAGTGGAGTGCACTGTATTTCCTAAATAAGCACTACATTAATTCATGGCGGATATTTTCAATTAGGGTTTATTTGGTATAGGTTGAGGTATGGCTTTGGGATGTCCACAAAGCATAACACCAGTGTGAGATGGTTTAAAAACCTCTACAGGATCGGTGGGTCTCCCGCTGGACGGTTGAGCTAACATAGGCTTATCCGATTAGCATGAGGTTGTAAGTAGCAAGAACACTTTCCAGGACATAGACATATATGGTATTGGAAGAAAGCTTACATTCTTGTTAATTTAACTGCACTGTCCAATTTACAGTAGCTATTACAGTGAAAGAATACCATGCTATTGCTTGAGGAGAGTGCACAGTTATGAACTTGAAAAGTGATTAATAAACTAATTAGGCACATTTGGGCAGTCTTGATACAAAATTTTGAACAGAAATACAATGGTTCATTGGATCAGTCTAAAACTTTGCACATACACTACACCATCTAGTGGCCAAAATCTAAATTGCGTCTAGAATCCCAAGTCATATATTGGCCTTTCTGTTGCATTTCAAAGATGGTACCAAAAAAACTAAAATGCATGTTTTTTTCATTGTATTATATTTTACCAGATCTAATGTGTTATATTCTCCTACATTAATTTAACATTTCCATAAACTTCAAAGTGTTTCCTTTCAAATGGTATCAAGAATATGCATATCCTTGCTTCAGGTCCTCAGCTACAGGCAGTTAGATTTCCATATGTCATTTTGGGCAAAAATTTGAAAAAAAGGGTTTGATCATTCTTTTTTGGGGGTATTTCTATGGAAACGGAGAGAGGTCTGGTCACTGAGGCTACGTTCCAGGCTGTCTAAATTGAGATGTACACGAGCTAAACACGTCATGTGATATAGAAATCTGATGCCTGACTGGGCAGTCTGCAATGTAGCCTTGAACGTGACCTGAAACTTCTCAAACCCAGTAACTACAATTATCACACCATGATCATCTCCAGCGAACAGCATTTCCACCCTGGTTCCCAATAAGAGCTCATTGAGCCGAGGCAGAGCACTCAAGGAAGGACAGTCCTACACCCTCTCACACCCATATGTACAGTATATTATCCAAACACAGAAAACCACACCTACTCCACTTCCTCAAAACAGTCACTCCAGAAAAATAATGGGCTGTTGTTGTGCTCCTGGCCTTCTATGAAACTATACTGAAGTTCTGGGTCAAAATCTATTGACAGGAAGATGGTAAAAATGTAAAGAATGAAAGTACAGACAACTAAATATTGGTGATAAATGTTGTGCATTATCATTATTGTAATAATCAGCAAACAGTTCAAATAACTAATGTCAATATAGGGACCACTCCGAACTCTGTAACGGCTGTCTTGAGTGGAAGAAGGAGAGGACCAAAGCACAGCGTGGTTAGTGTTCATCTTTTTAATAAGAAACTGAACACTTCAAAAATACAAAACAATAAAGTGACAACCGAAACAGTTCTATCTGGTGCAGACACACAAAGACTGAAAATAACCACCCACAAAACACACAGGAAAACAGGCTCCCTAAATATGGTTCTCAATCAGGGACAATGATTGACAGCTGCCTCTGATTGAGAACCATATCAGGCCAAACACAGAAATAGAAAATATAGAACAACTAACATAGACTGCCCACACCAACTCACGCCCTGACCATACTAAATCAAGTCAATACAAACGATTAAAGGTCAGAACCGTGACAGAGCTCAATGAGAGTGGAGATCAGGAAGTCAAGTTGTAATTAACACATGATCCCATTATACTTAAAGTAGCTGTCTAAGATTTCTATGGAATATGACCTACTACTATGAAATAGATTTCCTTCCCAAAAAGTGTTATTAAGTAGACCCTATGTTAATAAGCAGCTTTTCTGTGTGACCCTGCTTTCCAAATTCACAAACAACACAATGTTGTGGGCAAATACCAGCCATTATAAATATTATAAATAAGCAAAGGACGAGTCAAAAACATTATTTGGATAGAATATGAGATTTAAAAAAATGATTTAATAGGTGATGGAAAGAAAAACTCAAAAAGGCCTTGACAGTTTTTGACCCGGAAGAAGATCCATCTTGGATTACAACGTTGTTTTATACAGTGTTGTCCAGGCCTTTTCGTGTCTTTACAACGGCTGACAGTCAATCAACAAACACGTAGCTCTCTATGTGACAGTCGAAAGTCATACTCGGGAAATGTGCTAAAAGCACAACGGATGAGGAACACAATCAACTACATTGTTTGAATCACAGGTTTCAAGGTTGCCAGGTAGAGAATGCAGACAAAGGCAGTCAAAACAAGAGGCACCAGTAAAATGCCCCTTTTCATACAGTGAGCCTAACGCCAGTTAAATGTACTTTTTAGGTCATATTTTATGCAAACACTAATGACAAAGCTGAACACAAACACTTTGAAAGGTGTGGGCTTAAATGGATCACTGAAATGACTGATTCCCTTATCTACACGGGTAGAGATAACTCCCGATCAACGCAGCCATTAAACCCAAGGCATTACAGCAACATGTTATATCATAGTCTAACACCACCAGCAATACCACTATAACCCACCAAGACCTGGAAAATCCATGTCTTACCTTGAGATATACAACCTAGTACTCTGTAAACCAGGAAAACCAGGGAAATGATCCATTTCCCAGCAGTAAAAACATCTCTTTACTGTAGCACCGATCCACCTGAGCTCAGGTGAACATGCTAATCTCACAGCTGTCAGTGCAGTGGGATTTATCATTTAGTTATACATTAACCTGCCACAGAGGCCTAAACCCACACAGCTAGTCCCACAGAGTCAACACAATGAGCCAGGCTCACACAGCCCTACAGATGGGCACTGTAACCTTGGTGATTCATCGTCGTCCCCCGTCTAAGGTGAGAGAACTGCTGAGGGCCACTGGGGGTCGTGGGGGAACTCCTAGAGGCCAGATGGAGATCTATCAATCGGACACCAATCAGAGAGGAACCGTTTTGTGAGCGGAGCCTGAACCGGCTGAGAACCAAGAGATCGGGTCTGTCTGTCCTCTACTGCCTCCAGAGTCTAGATGTAAAATACCCACCCATCTGTCTGTCTGTCCTGCTCCCTCTCTCTCTCTCTCTTCTCTCTCTCTCGCTCTCTCTCTCTCTCTCGCGCTCTCTCTCTCTCTCTCTTCTCTCTCCTCTCTCTCTCTCTCCTCTCTCTCTCTGCTCTCTCTTCTCTCTCTCTCTTCTCTCTCTCTCTCTCTCTCTCTGCTCTCTCTCTCCTCTCTCTCTCTCTGCTCTCTCTCTCCTCTCTCTCTGCTCTCTCTCTCTCTCTCTCTCTCTTCTCTCTCTCTCTCTCTCTCCTCTCTCTCTCTGCTCTCTCTTCTCTCTCTCTGGTCTCTCTCTCCTCTCTCTCTCTCTCTCTCCTCTCTCTCTCTCTATCTCTCTCTCTCTCTTCTCTCTTCTCTCTCTCTCTCCTCTCTCTCTCTCTGCCTCTCTCTCTCTTCTCTCTCTCTCCTCTCTCTCTCTCTCTTCTCTCTCTTCTCTCTCTCTCTCTCTCTTCTCTCTCTCTATTCTCTGTCTCTCTCTCTATATATATACATATATAGACAGTGCCTTTTGAAAGTATTCAGATCCCTTGCCTTTTTTCACGTTTTGTTACATTACAGCCTTATTCTAAAATTGATTAAATACATGTTTGTATTCATCAATCTACACACAATACCTCATAATGACAAAGTTTTGCAAATGTATTAAACATAAGAAACAGAAATACCTTATTTACAGACCCTTTGCCATGAGACTCGAAATTGAGGTCAGGTGCATCCTGTTTCCATTGATCATCCTTGAGATGTTTCTACAACTTGATTCGAGACCAGTTGTGGTAAACCTTCCAGAAGGACAACCATCTCTGCAGCACTCCACCAATCAGGCCTTGATGGTAGTGGCCAGATGGAAGCCACTCCTTAGTAAAACGCACATGACAGCCCACTTGGAGTTTGTCAAAAGGCACCTAAAGACTCTCAGACCATGAGAAACGATATTTTCTGGTCTGATGAAACCAAGATTGAACTCTTTGGCCTGAATTGCAAGTGTCACGTCTGGAGGAAACCTGGCACCATCCCTACGGTGAAGTATGGTGGTGGCAGCACCATGCTGTGGGGATGTTTTTCAGCTGCAGGGACTGGGAGACTAGTCAGGATCGAGGCAAAGATGAACGGAGCAAAGTACAGAGAGATCCTTGATGAAAACCTTCTCCAAAGCACTCAGGACCTCAGACTGAGGCGAAGGTTCACCTTCCAACAGGACACCGACTCTAAGCACACAGCCAAGTCAATGCAGGAGTGGCTTCAGGACAAGTCTCTCAATGTCCTTGATTGGCCCAGCTAGAACCCGGACTTGAACCAAATCGAACATGTCTGGAGAGACCTGAAAATTGCTGTGCAGCAACACTCCCCATCCAACCTAACATAGCTTTAAAGGATCTGCAGAGAATTGTAGAAACTCCCCAAATACAGGTGTACCAGGCTTGTAGGATCATACCCAAGAAGACTCGAGGCTGTAATCGCTGCCAACGGTGCTTCAACAAAGTACTGAGTAAAGGGTCTGAATACTTATGTAAATGTGATATTTCCATTTTAAAAAATTTAAACATTGTAAACATTTCTAAAAACCTGTTTTTACTTTGTCATTATGGGGTATTGTGTGTAGATTTACAGGAGGAAAAAAATGTTTTAATCCATTTTAGAAAAAGGCTGTTACGTAACAAAATGTGGAAAAAGTTAAGGGGTCTGAATACTTTCCCCAATGCACTGTATATATATATATATATATATAGTCTCCCCCTCTGTATTTCTCTCTCTCTTTCTCTCTCTGCCCTTTACTGCCTGGCCCTCCACAGAGACTAAGCGGAGCTCAGCAACATCTCTCTCTCGCTCTCTCTCTTATCTCCCGGGGAAACCTGCTGCGCCCTGCGCTGTCCACACCAAGATTAGAGGGAAGGACTGGCGCTGGGAGGATTCTAACACCACGGTCTCCAGGCGCTCGGCACGTAACCAATATTCACCCAGAGGCCACAGCACTATCGTTGCCGTTTTGACTGTAACACCAGTGTTGCGCTAGTGTATAATATGTTATATACGTTATGTTATTCTAGGGAAATTGTATTTTCATAGCTAGGGCTGACAGTGAAGACTTGCGAAGAGCAGAATCACAACCTCTGTATCATCAAAACAGTTGCTTGGTGAGAAGCTGAGAAGTCCACAGATAGTCATTGTTATGTAAACACCATCTGAAAAGTACCAGCGGCCTGGCTTTGGCCCCAAGTTAGAGCAGGTCCACCAGAGCCATGGCCCAGTGAGACACGGGTTCGGGCCCACGTAGTTGGAAACAGACAAGTCTGAGCCTTTTGGGTCAAACACTGGGGTAAATCTTGAATGTACATGCACCATTGACGTACCATTGAATACGCTTGAAAGTAGAACCTGTAGCTCTTATTACCTGGTGGTAATTCAGGTAATTGCCCTTCTGCAGAGGCAATGTGTAACTCAACTACTAAACTATTGGAATTAACTGGACAGACAGTAAGCCATAATGTACAATAAAGTATGGAAGCTCTTCCTAATGATCCCTGATAACAGCTACAGTAAGAACAGTACCTGAGTCATCGTTAGCATTCAGTTAGCATTCCGATAGCCTGGTCGAGATAGAACCAGAACCGCAGAGCTCCTGAGAGGCCAGTCTCCACTGCTCTCCTGCCTGCACAGCTGACTTCAACTCTGGGCACTGGGAGAAAAGCAGCAGGGGGCGTTGTGGGGGTGGTGTGGTGTGGGCCTCTGACAGGGGTTCTCAGACTGTGTGTTTGTGTCAAATCCAATCAAATTGGATTGGTCGTGTACACAAATAGGCCGATATAATCGGCGGTGCAGCGAAGTGTTTGTGTTTCTAGTTCCAACAGTGCAGTGTATGTGCGTGCGTGGTGTGTGTCTTTTACCCTCAACAGCATAGACACACTTTTCCCCAATTGCAAACACTCTTTCAATCACACTTTCTCTCAACCAAATGTACCAGTTGTCCCCTCTTAACAAATGAAGCAGTTACACAGTACTAGAGTGCGCTGTCATCAAGGCATCCTTTACCACAACACAACACTGCAATACACACTTAACTCTTCTGGCTCCTCAGTCGGACTAGAAAAAAACGTCCACTGTTAATTCAACAAAAACTGTTCTCGCTCTCGCTTCCTTTTCTTTCACAACCTGGTCTTCAACCGCCTTCATTTCCTTTATTTCTGCCTCCAACAGCCCTTTCTTCAAACAAAACCTCCCTCGTCCTTCATTTTCTCCTCGGAGAATGTGAGAATTGAGTGGTCTCTGCTATGTTCAGCTTTCTCTTATGTCATTCAAAGCCACAAACAGGAAAGTCCTGTTGTTCATTGACTAAGTGGAACAGGTCCTGCCTGTGTGTCTACTCACATTTCATTTCATCCTCATTCAACTCCTTTCATTTGAATCCTCTCGTTCAGGACAAGGAACATTTACATTTTCAATATGCTGTTTACACACTTTATTTTTGTCTTAGAATAAGGAAGACTTGAGACTCGGAAGTGGTTCCTTACAAAATGACTCATCACATTATGAAATGTGTGTATGTGTGTGCACAAACGCACACAAACACACGTGTGAAGTACTCGATCAGAGAAGTGTCAGCCTGGCAGCTTCACTATACTACTAGAGATGTCTGGAACAACAGCAAACAAACTATGCCATACCAGCTACTAGCAGTGAGTTGCACAACTCCAGCGGGCTGAATTAGGTGCAAATGATCTCCTTACAACCAGATGATGTCATTGTATCGGTAAGCATAGAAATAGTGCACATAGAATAGATCCACTGCTTATCAAATTGGCTTTCAATGAGAATGACAGATCTATAATTCACATTGTATGTGTCACACCCTGATCTGTTTCACCTGACCTTGTGATTGTCTCCACCCCCTCCAGGTGTAGTTTATTTCCCCCAGTGTATTTATCATTTATTATTTATGCCTGCCTTGACCTCGAGCCTGCCTGCCTTGACCTCGAGCCTGCCTGCCTTGACCTCGAGCCTGCCTGCCTTGACCTCGAGCCTGCCTGCCTGCCCGCCCTTTGGTACCTACTGGACTCTGAACTGGTTTTGACCTTTTGCCTGTACACAACCATTCTCTTGCCTACCCCTTTTTGGATTAATAAACATCTAAGACTCCAACCATCTGCATCTGGGTCTCGCCTTGTGCCCTCATAGTATGTGAATTTGTCGGGTCGGCCCACAAAGCTACGTACCAGACCTTTAAAGAGCGTCTGAACGCAGCGATTCTGTGTTTCTCTACTACTCACTAAGAAAAACTAGACTTCAGTCTTGAGGGTGTGGTTCGATGTGGCAGTTACTGATGTTTGTCCCCCATGAGACCATACGAAGAAAGCCGGTATTACCTCCTCAAAGTAGTCAGAAGTCATTTAAGATTTTCAAAAAACATTATTGTGTAATTTTACATCCGGCTAAGTTGTTTGGTGCAGTATTTCTCAAGTAAAAAAAAGGTGTTGTCTTGTGTAAACAAAGTCAGATTTGCTGCTCTGATGGGCAGGTCTGCCTCACTGCAGTATGTGTGATCTGCGGTAGGATTGGATAGATGTCTATCTCGTGTCAATGGTCAAATGAGCATCGTTGAAATCCAAACCCAACCCTCAAGTAAGTCAAATGATGAACTCTATTACAAAACTCAGGTTTGGACAAGACCGACTTGAAAAACCAAATGATCCTATTTACACTTCGTAATCAATTTTGAAACTAGAAAAAATGTTTCCGACTAGCATGGATGGCGCATAGACCGTTTGCTATGAGAGAAGTTGTTTATTGCCTTTAAAAACCCAGTCAGTATCATCACACTATGGAAATGACTGATCAAGGGATTGACTATGAATAATCCCAAATCAAATCAAATCGTATTTGTTACGAACACAATTGACAGCAGGTATAAAAGGTGCAGCAAAATGCTTGTGTTCTGGGTCCCTCAACAGTGCAGTATATTAATCAAGAGTTGAGGTACTATGCATAGTAATAGCCTCATCATGTATGTACACTATAGGATACAGTATAGATAATGATTTAACTCCCCATCTCTGTGTCATACTGATTCCCCCTCTCTGACTTCACTCTTTATTTCTCTCTTTCTATTTCTCTGTATGCTACACTTTCTATTCCTTAACTCCCTCTTTCCTCTTCTCTCCCACTTCCGTGTTAATCTCTCACCCTTCTCCTTGCAGACTAGAGAAGGGGGGCCAGCCTGCTTCAAGGTGACGCAACAAAAATCCAATGAATTTATCCTCTGCAGCAGAGGTAACTCTGGGTTTTCCTTTCCTGTGGCGGTCCTCATGAGAGCCAGTTTCATCATAGCGCTTAATGGTTTTTGCAACTGCACTTGAAGAAACTTTCAAAGTTCTTGAACATTTCCGGATTGACTGACCTTCATGTCATAAAGTAATGATGGACTGTCATTTCTCTTTGCTTATTTGAGCTGCTCTTGTCATTATATGGACTTGGTGTTTTACCAAATAGGGCTATCTTCTGTATACCCCCCCTACCTTGTCACAACACAACTAATTGGCTCAAACATATTAAGAAAGAAAGAAATTCCACAAATGTACTTTTAACAAGCTACAACTGTTAATTGAAATGCATTCCAGGTGACTACCTCGTGAAGCTGGTTGAGAGAATGCAAAGCTGTCAAAGGGTGGCTACTTTGAAGAATCTCAAATATAAAATATGTTTTGATTTGATGAACACTTTATTGGTTACTACATGATTCCATATGTGTTATTTCATAGTTTTGATGTCTTTTTTGATGTCAATTTTATTCTACAATGTAGAAAATAGTACAAAAAAATAAAAACCCTGGAATGAGTAGGTGTGTCAAAACATTTGACTGGTACTGTCTATATTTGTCACGCCCTGACCTTAGAGCTTCACGGTTGTTTTTCGTTTGTTGTTTTGTTGGCGACATTATCTAATAAAAAGGGAAAAGTACGCTCACAGCGCTGCGTTTTGGTCCACTTCTTTTGACGGCCGTGACAGTGTCTGTCCTCTACCCACCACCAAAGGACCAAGCAGGGGGGGGGGGGGGGGGGGGGGGGGGGGGGGGCAGATGACGTGGGCGTCGGTGCTGAGGGGTGAGTCCGAGACCGAGGAGGAATTCTTGGACCGTTTGAGCAAGGAGTGGTTGGCAGTGGAGAGGGACGAAAGAGTTTGGAGGGGTTGGAGTCTGGAGCAAGACAGTCGCTTTGAGGAGCGTGTGACCCTTCAGGCACCATGCTTTGTGGTTACACGTCGCCGGTACGCATCCACAGCCCAGTGCGTCCTATGCCAACGCCCCGCAGTTGCCGGGCTATGGTGAGCATCCAGCCAAGATGGGTTGTGCCAGCTCTGCGCTCCCGACCTCCGGTGCGTCTCCACGGCCCAGTATATCCTGTTCCAGCTCCAGGCACCCGGTCTCCAGTGCGTCTCCACAGCCCGGTAAGCACTGTGCCAGCTCTACGCACCCGGCCTCCAGTGAAGATCCATGGCCCGAAGCCTCCAGTGGCGATCCATGGCCCGAAGCCTCCAGTGATGATCCATGGCAAGACGCCTCCAGTGATGATCCATGGCAAGAAGCCTCCAGTGATGATCCATGGCAAGAAGCCTCCAGTGGCGATCCATGGCCCGAAGCCTCCAGTGAAGATCCATGGCCCGAAGCCTCCAGTGGCGATCCATGGCCCGAAGCCTCCAGTGATGATCCATGGCAAGAGGCCTCCAGTGATGATCCATGGCACGAAGCCTCCAGTGATGATCCATGGCATGAAGCCTCCAGTGATGATCCATGGCAAGAGGCCTCCAGTGATGATCCATGGCACGAAGCCTTCAGTGATGATCCATGGCACGAAGCCTCCAGTGATGATCCATGGCATGAAGCCTCCAGTGATGATCTATGGCAAGAAGCCTCCAGTGCAGATCCATGGCACGAAGCCTCCAGTGATGATCCATGGCACGAAGCCTCCAGCGAGGAGTCATGGCACGAAGCCTCCAACGACGGCCTCCAGTCCGGAGCCTCCAGCGACGGCCTCCACGAGAGTCCCCACACCAGAGGCGCCACCAATGCAGGGTGAGCCAGAGGTGGAGCGGGGTCTACGTCCCGCACCAGAGCCGCCACTGCGGATAAATGCCCACCCGGACCCTCCCCTATAGGTTCAGGGGTGTGCCCTGACCTTAGAGAGCCGTTTTATTTCTCTATTTGGTTAGGTCAGGGTGTGATGTGGGGTGGGCATTCTATGTTTTGTTTTCTATGTTTCTTTATTTCTATGTTTTGGCTGGGTGTGGTTCTCAATCAGGGACAGCTGTCTATCGTTGTCTCTGATCGGGAATCATACTTAGGTAGCCTTTTTTCCCTCCTTTCAGTGTGGGTAGTTAACTTTGTTTGTGGCACTTAGCCCTGAAAGCTTCAAGGTTGTTTTCTCGTTTGTTGTTTTGTTGGCGTCATTTTTATAATAAAAGGAAAATTAACGCTCGCCACGCTGCACCTTGGTCCACTTCTTTCAACAGCCGTGACAATATTTCTATAAATAATGGCCCTACATTAAAATAGTCCACAGAAAGACAAGTGTTAGATCTTATTGAATCTGGCAGCTCCCTCTGCCTCTCTCTAGTCTCCACTATGACCTCTAAAGAGTTACCCTCTATGAACAGTGAATAAAGCCCACCCAGTCCTCATAGGGCTGACTCACTATGCGTCATCAACACTATTCATTTTAAAGTGCACTACTTTTGACCAGGCTCTGGGAATAGGGTGCCATTTAGGACGCGAACAGAGTCTGCTCCCAGGCTACCATGGCTCCTCTCAGAGGTGTTCTGATTAGCCAGGTTCAGACAGTGCAATGACACCATTTTCAGTTTTTCACTCTATTGCACAGAGCCAAACAATACCGTGCTCACTTGGGTATTTACTTACCATACTGTCCTTTCCAGCACGGTCCCAGCAACTATGGTGGATGGGTAACCATGCCAGTTTGTCTCAGTTCAACTCTGCTCTGTAGTGTGAAAATGGTATAAGTGAGACGGGCGTGAGGTGGTACGTGTCCTACCTTCATGGTGGGCGGGGCTGTGCGGGGGGGCGATGGGGGACAATCTCCCAAGGGCACGTTGGAGATAGTCAGCAGTTCCTGCTTCCTGGAACACATCAAACACAACAGAAGATATCATGATACGGCATCATGATGTCGCATACAGAGGATGCGGAGGCACAATGATAGTACAGAGGACGGATTCTGCATCACATATCACCCTACTTCACGACATACACCGGGGTAGAAGTGAGAAATATAATTTCCCTAGACTGTGCAGCAGCTGGTAGGGTCAAGCCTAGTTATAGTCCATGTATATAACGTTAGCCCAGAGTTACTGCTGCATTCATGTGGTCAGGAAAAAGCCCAAACCCTACTCATACGCCTAGAAGGAAAGAGAGGCTGTCTGGCTCATAGACTAAAGTCTAGGTCTTCAACATATCCAGCCAACTGAAGTAGTGGGTATCCAAGTGTGTTTGCGGGGCTTGTAACGGAGATCTATCAATCAGATGCCAAGGAACCGTGTCGTGAGTGGAGCATGGACTGGCTGAAAACCAAGACCCCTCTGCCTGTGTGTCTGTCTCTGTCTGTCCTCTAATGCATCCAAGGCTGGCCCACCACAGAGCCTAGATGTAAAATATCTGTATCTCTCTCTCTCAATTCAATTCAATTCGCTTTATGGCATGACGTAACAATGTACATATTGCCAAAGCTTTGGATATTTACAATATAAAAAATGAAGAAAAATGAGAATAAAAATTGTCAACAGGACAACAGTAACAACAATAACCAAGGGCCAAAATAACCATACATTCAACAATAACAATAAGCATACAGTAGAGGACATGTACAGGTTGATTGGTCTGTCAGACACTGTCCCTCAACTTATGGCAGGCAGCAATGTAGTGCGCTGCCAACCCACAGCTCTCTGCGTCCTCCCACAACAAGACGGGTAGCCTATCCTCATCAGAGAGGTCTTTGAAACCTTGAATAAGGGTTTCAAAGACCTCTCTGATGAGGATAGGCTACCCGTCCTCTCTCTCTCTCTCTCTCTCTCTCTCAGAGGTCTGTGGAGAGTATCTTTAGCCGAGAGGCCTGATGATGACTTTCACTCAGATCCTTAGTGACCAGCTGACATGGTTGTTGAGAGGCCCCCAGGGGCCTCCAGGGGGCCGGGGTCTCCTTCCAGGAGAATGATCACACATTAAGACGTTCATTTATCAGGAAGACAGAGTGGGGATTCAGAGATGGACGTGAGAGGCAACAGGTTGCCAATTAGTCACATTCTCTTGACCGTTATTTAGTCAGTTATCGAACACAGGATTTCATTCCCAGACTCTTTTTTTCATCCATAGTTTTTCCCCCTCTCGTGTGTCAAGTCAGTGTGGCCCAGCTGAGGACTGTGGACTGGAGAGACCACACTCATTTAGTGTATTGCCGTCGGTTACAACAGGTGTTACAATACAATACTACAACAGCATTTCACTTACTGTGAAATGCTTACTTACAAGCCCTTATTAACCAACAACACAGTTTAAGAAAAATAAGAGTTTAGAAAATATTTACTAAACAAACTAATAACACAATAAAATAACAATAACGAGGCAATATATACAGGGAGTATGGGTTAGTCAAGGTAATTTAGGTAATATGTACATGTAGGTAGGGGTAAAGTGACCATGCATAGATAATAAACAGCGAGTAGCAGCAGCGTAAAAAAAAAAGACGGGATCAATGCAAATAGCCCGTGAAGCCGTTTGATTAGCTGTTCAGCAGTTTTCTGCCTTGGGGGTAGAGGCTGAGGGAGAGGTTGTTGTCTTGGTACCACACTGACCCGTCTCTGACCTCCTCCCTATAGGCTCAGGCCTACCACCGTTGTGTCGTTGGCAAAATTAAGGACGGTGTTGGAGTCGTGCTTGGCCACGCAGTTGTGGGTGAACTGTGAGTAAAGGAGGGGACTAAGCACACACCCCTGAGGGGCCCCCATGTTCAGGATCAGCATTGCAGATGTGTTGTTGCCTACTCTTATAACCTGGGGGGGTGGCCTGTCAGGAAGTCCAGGATCCAGTTGTAGAGGGAGGCATTTAGTCCCAGGGTCCTTAGCTCTGTGATGAACTTTGAGGGCACTATGGTGTTGAACGCTGAGCTGGAGTCAATGAACAGCATTCTCACGTAGGTGTTGCTTTTGTCCAAATGGGAAAGGGCAGTGTGGAGTGCAATAGAGATTGCGTCATCTGTGGATCTGTTGGGGCGGTATGCGAATTGGTGTAGGTTTCTGGGATGACGGTGTTGATGTGAGCCATGACCAGCCTTTCAAAGCACTTCATGGCTACCGACGTGAGTGCTACAGATCGGTAGTCATTTAGGCAGGTTACCTTGTTGTTCTTGGGCACATGGACTATGGTGATCTGCTTGAAACATGTAGGTATTACAGACTCGGTCAGGGACAGGTTGAAAATGTCAGTGAAGACACTTGCCAATTGGTCAGCGCATGCTCTGAGTACACTTCCTGGTAATCCATCTGGCCCTGCGGCCCTGCGGCCTTGTGAATGTCTTACTCACTTCGGCTACGGAGAGCGTGATCACAGTAGTCCGGAAAAGCTGATTCTCTAATGCATGCTTCAGTGTTGCTTGCCTCGAAGCGCGCACATAAGTAATGTAGCTCGGCTGGTATGCTTGTGTCACTGGGCAGCTTGCTGCTGGGCTTCCCTTTGTAGTCCGTAATAGTTTGAAAGCCCTGCCACATCCAACGAGCGTCAGAGCGGTGTAGTACGATTCAATCTTATCTTATAAATATATGGATGAGCGATGACTGAGCAGCATAGGCACGATGGTATAAAATACAGTATATACATATGAGATGAGTAATGTAAGATATGGAAACATTATTAAAGTGGCATTATTTAAAGTGATCCATTTATTAAAGTGGCCAATGATTAGAGTCTGTATATAGGCAGCAGCCTCTCTGTGTTCGTGATGGCTGTTTAACAGTCTGATGACCTTGAGATAGAAGCTGTTTTTCAGTCTCTCGGTCCCAGCTTTGATGCACCCGTACTGACCTCGCCTTCTGGATGGTAGTGGGGTGAACAGGCAGTGGCTCAGGTGGTTGTTATCCTTGATGACCTTTTTGGCCTTCATTTGACATCGGGTGCTGTAGGTGTTCTGAAGGGCAGGTAGTTTGCCAACCGGTGATGCGTTGTGCAGACCGCACCACCCACTGAAGAGCCTTACGGTCATGTGCGGTGCAGTTGCTGTACCAGGTGATGCTACAGCCCGACAGGATGCTCTCAATTGTGCATTTGTAAACGTTTGTGAGGTTTTTTTTGTCGATGTGGATAGGGGGGTGCTCCCTCTGCTGTGTCCTGATCATCTCCTTTGTTTTGTTGACATGAGGGAGAAGTTGTTTTCCTGACAACACAGTCCGAGTGCCCTCACCTCCTCCCTGTAGGCTGTCTCGTCGTTGTTGGTAATCTAGTCCACTACTTTTGCATCATCTGCAAACTTGATGATTGAGTTGGAGGCGTGCATGGCCACGCAGTCATGGGTGAACAGGGAGTACAGGAGGGGGCTGAGCACGCACCCTTATGGGGCCCAGTGTTGAGGATCAGCGAAGTGGAGATGTTGTTTCCTACCTTCACCACCTGGGTGCAGCCCATCAGAAAGTCCAGTACCCAATTGCACAGGGCGGGGTTGAGACCCAGGGCCTCAAGCTTAATGATGAGCTTAGAGAGTACTATGGTGTTGAATGCTGAGCTGTAGTCAATGAACAGCATTCTTACATAGGTATTCCTCTTATCCAGATGGGATAGGGCAGTGAGCAGTGTGATGGCGATTGCATCGTCTGTGAACCTGTTGGGGCGGTATGCAAACTGAAGTGGGTCTAGGGTGGCCAGTAAGGTGGAGGTGATATGATCCTTGACCAGTCTCTCAAAGCACTTAATGATGACAGAAGTGAGTGCTATGGGGAGATAGTCATTTAGCTCAGTTCTCTTTGCCTTCTTGGGTACAGGAATAATGGTGGCCATCTTGAAGCATGTGGGCACAGCAGACTGAGATAGGGAGCGATTGAATATGTCCGTAAACACACCAGCCAGCTGGCACTGTATTATCCTCAAAGCGGGCAAAGAAGGTGTTTAGTTTGTCTGGAAGCAAGATGTCAGTGTCCGTGACATGGCTGGTTTTCTTTTCGTAGTCCGTAATTGCCTGTAGACCCTGCCACATATGTCTTGTGGCTGAGCCGTTGAATTGCGACACCACTTTATCCCTATACCGACATGTCGCTTGTTTGATTGCCTTGCGGAGGGAATAACTGCCATAATCCCAGTCATCTTTCCATGTTTAAATGTGGTGGTTCGCTCTTTCAGTTTTGCGCAAATGCCACCATCTATCCACAGTTTCTGGTTTTAATAGTCACAACATCTCCAATGCACTTCCTTATAAACCCACTCACCAAATCAGTGTATAAATCAATGTTATTCTCTAAGGCTGCATAGAACATTGCCCAGTCTGCGTGATCAAAACAATATTGAAGCATAGATTCCGATTGGTCAGACCAGCGTTGAATGGTTCTTGTCACGGGTACATCCTGTTTGAGTTTCTGCCTATAGGACGGCAGGAGCAAAATTGAGTCATGGTCAGATTTGCCAAAGGGAGGCCGGGGTAGGGCCTTGTATGCATCGCAGAAGTAGCAGTGTAGCAGTGTATTGCCCGCACGAGTGCTACAATCAATATGCTGATAGAATTTAGGTAGCCTTGTTCTCAAATTTACTTTGTTAAAATCCTCAGCTGCAATAAATGCAGCCTAAGGATATATGGTTTCCAGTTTACATAGAGTTGTCACGACTTCCGCCGAAGTCGATCCCTCTCCTTGCTCGGGTGGTGTTTGGCGGTCGACGTCCATTTTTCACTTCCCATTGGTTTTGTCTTGTCTTTCTTCACACCTGGTTTCAATCCCATCAATTACATGTTGTGTATTTAACCCTCTGGTTCCCCTCATGTCCTTGTCAGAGATTGTTGTATTGTATGTGATTGTGCTAGTATGTGTTAGTGTGTTTTGTACCCACTTTTGTTATTTTATATATTTTGGTTTTGGAGTTTGGTCAGCACTTATTAAACAACTCCGTTTACACCAAGTTCGTTCTCCTGCGCCTGACTTCCCTGCCACCAACACGTACCCATTACAAGAGTCCAGTGAAGTTCCTTGAGGGTTTTCCAAATGGATGGCAAGGGAGAGCTTTGCACGCATCTCTGTGTGTGGAGTAAAGGTGGTTTTATTACTCTGGTTGCACATGTGACATGCTGGTAGAAATGATGTAAAAAAAGATGTAAGTTTTTCTACATTAAAGTCCCCGGCCACTAGGAGCGCCGCCTCTGGATGAGTATTTTCTTGTTTGCGTATGGCCTTATACAGCTCGTTGAGTGGGGTCTTAGCACCAGCATTGGTTTGTGGAGGCAAATGCACAGCTTCTATATAGATGAAAACTCTCCTGGAAATGGTGTGGTCTACAACCTATCATGAGAAAAATCTTTAGATTTCGTTAATATTAGAGTTCGCACACCAGCTGTTGTTGACTAATAGACAAAGACCACTACCCCTCGTCTTATCGGAGGTAGCTATTCTGTCTTGCGATGTGCGGAAAACCCAGCCAACTGTATGTTATCCATGTTGTCATTCAGCCATGACTCGGTGAAACATAAGATATTACAGTTTTTAATGTCCCGTTGGTAGGATAGTCTCGAACGGAGCTCATCCAGTTTATTCTCCAGTGATTGCACATTGGCCAATAGGACGGATGGTAGAGGCAGGTTACACACTCGCCGACAAATCCTCACAAGGCACCCGGATCTGCGTCCCCTGTATAGGCGTCTCTTCTTCATGCGAATGAAGGGGGTTTGGGCCTGGTCCTGTATCAGCAGTAAATCCTTTGCATCCGACTCGTTAAAGAAAAAATCTTTGTCCAGTACTAGGTGAGTAATCGCTGTTCTGATATCCAGAAGCTCTTTTAGGTCATAAGAGACTGTGGCAGAAACATTATGTACAAAATACGTTACAAACAATGTGAGAAAACACACAAAATAGCACAATTGGTTAGGAGCCCCTAAAGCGGCAGACATCCCCTCTGGCGCCATTCCTTAGCTAGCAGCTAAAATAAATGGTACAAATAATATAGAATTAAGATAACAACACATGCAAAAGGGTTGCAGGACATTCTTCCCTAATATCAACAATCAATATCAATACCAGAAGAAACTTTATCAGAAGAAAAACCTCAAAAGCACAATCATCAAAAGGCTAAAGGATTGCAGGAGGAAATTCTACCTGATATCAATAGTGGATATCAATATCAGAGAGATACATAACATGCAGTACTGTATCTCCATCCGATTCACAGTAAGTGGAACAAGGAGACCAACATGCAACGTATTTCTCTGGTATTTGGGAACTAGTGCAGCCGTCTCTCCATTGGATAATGCAATAGCTTCCGTGTGTGAAAGTAGCATGCTCATGTCACAGTGTCCAAAGGAAACAAGAGAACACTTGACTGCCTTTGACTGCTGATCTTTCCATTCTGAAAGAGAAACACGCTGCAAACAGCCATCTCCGGCTCCTTCGACTCTTTCCCTCGACCCCTCTCTCTTTTTCTCTCTCCCTCTAACTCCCTCTCCTTTTCTCTCACTCTCTCTCTCTCTTTTTCTTTTTCTGACTCCCTCTCTTTCTCTCTCTCTCTTTGTCTAACTCTCTCTCCTTTCCTCTCCCTCCCTCTCTTTCTCTCTCTCGTTTGTTCTTTGAGTTGTTAGTATAAGCACATGGCCTGGCTTGCCGAGTGCTGGAAACAAGTGGTCATGCCCCAGACTTCCCCTTCCATTGACAGCCCAGCCACCCCAGGCTTCTCCAATACTTTCCATAGGGCCAGCCCTAAGTACCAACACAATGTAACACTGTCTCTAGCTGTCGCTAGCGGTTAACACTGAGCCAATGGTGGACACAAACTAAACAGAGTACAAGTACAAGCAGGAGTAGCTGGCTTCCTTCCCCCGTTTATGCAGTTGACGGAGATACACAGAGTGTACATAGCAACTGCTCCAGCTCCAGAGAAACGTATTATTAGAAAATGTCCATTCCCAGACACTACATGTTAGTAGCTCAGAACTGACCTGAGACCTCCTGGGGCTGGCCACTGCTGTCTGAGTTTAGCTTTAATAACAGCCAAATCTCAACACACACATACAGTACATACACAGACACACATACACACACACAGATGCATATAGAATACACACACACACACATAAACACAAACAAACACATAAACAAACAGGTGTTGGTCCCAGACAGAGAGTCTGTGTGTGAGACAGTCTGTGTGTGAGACAGTCTGTGTGTGAGACAGTCTGTGTGTGAGACAGTGTGTGAGAGACAGTGGTGGCGCAGTCTACCCTTGCTGCCTGTCTAATGAAACAGCTCCTGCGTCACCGTGAATGTCTCTCTCTCCGGGGGGGGAGTGGATCGAAGGAGGGAGACGCAGCATGACAAAGGAAAACAGAGGGAAAAGAGAGAGGGAAAACAGAGGGAGAGATGAAACATAGAACAAGGGGGGAGTAACAGAGTGGAAAAGGACAATAGGCCGGATAGTGAATGGGAAGGTTAAAGCTAGAGGTTCGTATGAGCTGTAACACTTTGACAACCACACACACACACACACACACACAAACCAGACAATTAATGAATAAAAGTGTGTGGACTCAAAGTAATATATTCAATAGTGAATGGAGATAATGACATGACCTATATGATATGTCTCCTGTCTTGTCATCGCACTATAAAAACCCTTCATTGTCTAGCCTAACTCTCCTATGTTTCACAATCACCACCCAACTCCTTCTTTATTATTTTTAATTGGACCTGATTTAATACTAATTACATCTGCACCGCAATCATGTTTACCTAATGTCACACCAATAGGCCTCCATGTTTCACATATTGATTACACCCTGGAGAGATGACAGGCAGTGTACAGTGTACTGTACCTGCCTCAGCTAGTATCAACACATAAACAGGGGAGAGGGAGCCAGGAAGAGGTGAAGGGAGTGAGGGAGGAGGAGTGAGCGAGGGGGGTAGAGAGAAAGAGAGTGAGAGAGGGCACACAGGGGAAAGAGACATGGCCCAGGAGGAGAAGGAGGGAGGGAGGGCAACAGTCCCTCACTGCCAATTACCTCCCTAATTGTGATGTTCTCTTTCCAGCCCGATACAGATATTTGTTACGAAACCCAATAATGAAGTTGATGATGCTCCAGACGTACCATTGCAGAAGCCCAATCGTTCCTCTAATGAACTTAATATGTAATGGCCTATTAGACGATAAACAAAGACAAGGAAATACAGTAATCTGCCAGCAGGACATCAGGGCTGAGAGGAATCAGGTGCAACCCGTCCATCAGCGTAGCATTTCCTTACCCTCTCTTCGGGCCCCTCCAGACATTTCCATTTTTTTTGTTTAAACCCTAAACTGGCACACCTAATCAAATTAGTCAAAGGCTTGATGATTAGTGCAGACATAGCTGGCATACAGAGCCGCATCAATCAGGACCATGGCAGAGTATGTGTCAATGATGTGTGAATGATGCACCGTCACATCTGACAATAGCGCTGAATCAATTGCAGACCTGCCCTGTGTAAAAATAGCAGAGGATAGATGTGCTTGTTCCTCCCATGCTAGCAGATCAGACAGGCCACCCAGCGCCACAGACAGTCAGACACAGACCAATGGTGTAATGCAATGAACGTCAGAGTGTGAGGTGTTGAAAGGGCTGCGTTCTATGGCTCATGGCTCCCAGTGTGTGGCTAATATAACAAGTGAAGTGGCTCATTGAAGGACCCCTTACCTCAGCACTGGCCACAGGGGAGTCTGTAGCTAATCATAGACCTCTAAAATGTTAGTACAGTATGGTGGCAGTAGCCAATCAGGGCTCTTTATTTCATCAGGTATAGGGGAGCAATGGCCTAACAAGGATTAGTGGCCTCCACAAAGGGTTAAGGGGAGCCAATAAGCCCAGTGTCACATTGAAGGCCCCTTACCTATTCACTGGGCACTGGGGGGGCAGTAGCCTACAAGGAACCATATACTGTTAGCACAAGTAGCCTGAGGGGACCAGTAGCCAGGCAAGCTACAGGGGGGGGGGGGGGGGGGCAATTGCTCATAAGCCATATGGAATCCCATAGACACCCAGGTTTCCTGCTGGGACTCACTCCCCACTGGGCACAGATGTCAGATCAATGTCTAGTTTTGATTTACATTTGGTTGACAACTAATGTGAATTCAACCCATAATAAACCAAAAACGTCACCCTGTCATTGGATTTTTTTGGGGGGCAAATCTTTTTGCAAATCCAATTTGTTTTCCACATTGATTCAACATCATCACATTGAATTTCTTGCTTGAAATGATGAAGAAACAACATTGATTCAACCAGTTTTTGCCCAGTGGGTTCGATGGGTATACAGGCTATTTATAGATACAGGGGTCAAAGGAGAGTGGAGCCCAGCCAGTCAACCGAATGGCTGAGGAACACACGTACACACACACACACCTTCCTGGCAGAGTTCTAGAGAGTGGGGGGTATACTGTGAGGGATTGATTTGTTCTCCCAAATGAAACCTGAATGAAGCTGGGAAAATAATTACTGCCGCAGCAACAACATCAGAGCCACCAAATTGAAAGAGGAAGAAATCAATTGTAGAACACTGTGTAAACACTTTGATTGGCCAAACCTTGCTGAGATAATGACCTCTTAGAGAGCCACTTTCTCTCAGTACGGAATCCCAAACTCAATAAGAAGAGCAGTGCTGTGGACTCCAGGGGCTTGTATTCATAAAGCGTCTCAGATAAGGATTGCTGATCTAGGATCAGGTCCCCCCCGTCCAATGTATTATTATTCACTAAGATAAAAAATTTAAAAAAGCAAAACTCCTGATCCTAGATCAGCACTCCTACTCTGAGATGCGAAATTAATGTGGGCCCAGATCTCAAAGAAAAGAAGCAGACCGCTGCCACCGCCAATGGCATTCTGGGTAGTCTAACAGTCAGCATTTCTATACAGGACACACACACACACGCGCACACATAAATGAAATGAAAACCACCTGATGCTAACATAATATCCCCTTGCCTCATCTCCAGATCACAACGTACGCGGAGATACACTGTGCACATGCAACCTTCTATCCAGCTGTATTACTGGACTGATTACTTTCAGCACAGGAAACTGCTGGGAGGAGGATGGACATCGGACCACACAATAACAGGATAACTGCATTAATGCCAGAGCCAAAACAGATTATTCATATCAAAATGATCTTTCACTGACTCCAGAACTGTACACGCACTCCTCCAGCCTAGTGAATACAACCAGGGATGTTAGAACAGGGTTGCCCAACCCTGTTCCTGGAGATCTACACTCCTGTAGGTTTTAACTCCAACCCTGTTCCTGGAGAGCTACACTCCTGTAGGTTTTAACTCCAACCCTGTTCCTGGAGAGCTACACTCCTGTAGGTTTTAACTCCAACCCTGTTCCTGGAGAGCTACACTCCTGTAGGTTTTAACTCCAACCCTGTTCCTGGAGAGCTACACTCGTGTAGGTTTTAACTCCAACCCTGTTCCTGGAGAGCTACACTCCTGTAGGTTTTAACTCCAACCCTGTTCCTGGAGAGCTACACTCCTGTAGGTTTTCGCTCCAACCTCAGGTATTACTAACCGGACTCCTCTCATCAACCTGCTAATTGTCTGAACCAGGCGTGCTAGGTTAAACCTACAGGACGGTAGCGCTCCAGGAACAGGGATGGGCACTCTTGTCTAAGAGGAAACCATGTGCTGTGTATCGAAAATGAACTCATCATGAGACAGTTTTAAAGGCACAGTGCAGTCAAAAACGTGATTTTCCCGTGTTTTATATATACAGTATTTTCACACTATGAGGTTGGAATTAGGGCTATTACGGTAACCGTATTACCGTCACACCAGCGGTCACGAGTCATGACGGTAGTTAAATTCAACGTTACCGCTTAGTCACGGTAATTAGGCTTCTCCAAGCTCTGATGCTGCGATGGTCGTTAGTAGCCTACCAAACTTGCTAACTGCCTGGTACTCAGCACTCTATTGTCCCTCCAATCACTCTGACATCAATGCAAATGTAATGCAGAATCTAATCAAACACTTCATGAGAGCCCATGAGCTCATGTTGCACAACATTTCTATAGGCTATGCAGTTGTGTGACATAACAGAGTGATGGCCTCTTTTAAAAACAGAAGGATCCCATCAGCTTTCTATAGGCTAGGCCAACTATATTTATCTCTCAACTTTCCTAATATTAAGCACATTGCTTCTCTTTACAACAGGAGTATAGCCTACCTGGCTGGCATGAAAGTAACCAGGTCTACTCATCTTGTTGACTGACAAAAATGTGGACAGTTCTTCCAATGTCTTGGATAAGGACGTGTGCGGTTTCCTCCCCGATGTGTCCGTCTTCACTTGTAGCCTGTGAAAAAAGACCCGATCACGTGACAGAGAGCCATGTGAGTGCTGGGAGAATGGAATTTTAATTATTATATTCAGCCCATGGGCACAAAGGCCACTGGCCGCCAAAGGCATGTTTCTTTTAGGGGGCATTACGGACACAACAAAGGGGATGCCACAGGGACATTTGAGGCATTATCAAGTGCACGAGCCTGTGCGTGAGTCTGAGCAATGCAACTTTTCATGCAACTTTTTTCAAATCATCATTAGAGTCACATCATGCAACTTTCCTTTCTGTTTTATTCCAATATGTTTAAATGTATTCTTCATACTATAAAATAATGCCATGGAATTATAAGCAAATCTTGTCTGCTAAATAATCTAGTGCAGCCCACATGGAAGCCAGGAGATGCTAAATGTGTTTATGTTAACTAATGGTCAATTGCCGTGAGACAGGCAGTTATTTGATTGACAATCACCGGCTGACGAAATTTCATGACCACCACAGCCCTATTTGGAATAATCCTGTGAAATGTTGAAAATTATGATGATGCCTTTTTAATATAAGAGATGTTTGAAAAGACTGCCTGAAATGTCAGGCTTTTTTGGTAGGATAGTGTTTTAGCCTGCCTCCTTCCTGTTGACACACCATGCGGTAAATTAGTTAATAGACCAATAAAAAAGAGAGTTCTAAACCTTCCTACCAATAACAGCTAGTTTTCATTTTTCCCCTCCCTACTCAGATCACTCCCAGATAGTCCAAGCAAAATTCTTCCTTGTGAAATGTCTCTTTGCTAAAAATCTATTTTAATTGAAAAAAATCTGTGTGAAATCTCATTCTGCATCTTCCCAGTTCCTTGTTTTTCTGTTGTCATACTTTAGGACGGGGTGATGATTTCCACTTGTCCTTGTTCACCTGCTCTCTGGTTAGTAGTGGCTTGAGCTCCTAATAGAAAGAGGCTGAGATCCTGTCTGAATCAATGACCAGCAGAGGAAAGTGATAATTGGCTTTGAGTATTGACGTGTTGTGCGCATTAGAGTTAGGTACGTGTGACAGGGAAATTAGGACAGAACACATAAGAAAATGCACTCTCTTGCTGTCACAAATTAATACACACTTTGGCATGTGCACAAACACACACACGCACAAGCACACACACACACGCACATACACACTCACACTCACACGTGTACGCATGCAAGCGAGTACACACACACAAACACAAAATAATCTTCAGAACTCTATACTGCACAGAGAAACACCGTAGTCACCATAGTGACACTGTAGTCACAGCACGGACTAAAACAGCTGAATCATTACCACCCTCCCACCTATTCTATGTGACAAGGTGAGAGTCCCTTGAGAGCAACACTACGACCGGTCCTGAGAGGCACAGTCTTCTGAATGAAGGGAGCAGAGCACGCTCTGTTGGCCTGTTATTTACAGACCCTTCAAGGTCAGGAAGTTAGAGGTGACAAAGGGGTTGTCAGGGTGCCAGGCCTTTCGAGAACTATGTGCGGGTATGTTAATTCTGGCCCACTTACAGAAGAGCTATGGGTTTCATTGCTGACATCATAAAGCTGTACAGTAATACTGTAAATAAACAACTTTATTGATATCGATACCTACTGTCATAAAAACATTCCTTTAACTGACATGAAAAGGTTGTACAAAAGAACAGTGGTTTTCCCTGTCGACTTCATAAAGGTCTCCAGTACAACAACTGTATTTATATAAAGGTCTATTAAACTGCCATGAAAGTATATTTTAACTGATATTTATTGCCATAAAAGTACATTTTCACGTTGACTAACACTTCAGAGCCTCTCACAAGACGGGCACTTTACTGTAAAAGCTTTCCACTGATGTTTGAGAATACGCTGTCCCAAGAAAACAAGGGCAGAATTTACTTGGCAAGCCTTCACATATTTATTTATTCTCCAGAGTAGCTAACATAAAGAGGGAAACCTGTTGAGGTTTAATTGGACTCTCCCTTCTTTCTGCACTACCTGTCCTCTGCCTCACTCCTCCCCTTCTCATACCCCCGGCTCCTCCCTTCTTTCTGCACTACCAGTCCTCTGCCTCACTCCTCCCCTTCTCATTCCCCCGGCTCCTCCCTTCTTTCTGCACTACCTGTCCTCTGCCTCACTCCTCCCCTTCTCATTCCCCCGGCTCCTCCCTTCTTTCTGCACTACCTGCCCTCTGCCTCACTCCTCCCCTTCTCATTCCCCCGGCTCCTCCCTTCTTTCTGCACTACCTGTCCTCTGCCTCACTCCTCCCCTTCTCATTCCCCCAGCTCCTCCCTTCTTTCTGCACTACCTGCCCTCTGCCTCACTCCTCCCCTTCTCATTCCCCTGTCTCCTCCCTTCTTTCTGCATTACCTGTCCTCTGCCTCACTCCTCCCCTTTTCATTCCCCCAGCTCCTCCCTACTTTTCCTAAGAGAGCTCTAAGAGAGAGAGCGAGAGAGAGAGAGAGAGAGAGAGAGAGAGAGAGAGAGAGTGTGTGTGTGTGTGTGTGTGTGTGTGTGTGTGTGTGTGTGTGTGTGTGTGTGTGTGTGTGTGTGTGTGTATGTGTGTGTGTGTGTGTGCGTGTGCGTTTGTGCGTGCGTGCGTGCGTTTTCCTGGTGTCAGCTCCCAGTTCCTAGTTCCTAGTTATTATTATGACATCACGTAAAATAATAATCTAATTAGGATCTAACCTCAAAGACTGTATTAGAATGAACCACTGAAATATTCTAATGTGCTTTCAGATGATAGACCTAACCCAGCCTCTGTCAATGGACCTGTACTGAACTACTACTATCTTACTACTATCTCCTAAATATCTCAATCTGTCAGACAACCCCCACTGTACATGTGAGAGTTTGAAGAGAGAGAGAGAGAGAGAGAGAGAGAGCGAGAGAGAGAGAGAGTTTGGCCCTATAACAAAGAACAAACAGCAAAAACATATGCATGATGAAATACAAATCTTAAAATCAACTATTAAAGACTGCCAGAGCCCACTGGATTCTCTAATTACATTGAATGAACTACAGGACAAAATACAAACCCTACAACCCAAAAAGGCCTCTGGTGTTAATGGCATCCTCAATGAAATGCTAAAATATACAGACCACAAATTCCAATTGGCTGTACTTAAACTCTTTAACATCATTCTTAGCTCGGACATCTTCCCCAGTATTTGGAACCAAGGACTGATCACCTCAATCCACAAAAGTGGAGACAGATGTGACCCAATAACTACAGTGGGATATGTGTCAACAGCAATCCTCTGCGTTATCATTAACAGCAGGATCATACATTTCCTCAGTGAAAACAATGTACTGAGCAAATGTCAAATTGGCTTTTTACCAAATTTTTACCAGACCACATATTCACCCTGCACCCAAATAGAAAAAAAAACAAAAAAACAAAGGCAAAGTCTTTTCATGCTTTGTAAATTTCCAAAAAGCTTTTGACTCAATTTGGCATAAGGGTCTGCTATACAAATTGATGGAAAGTGGTGTTGGGTGAAAAACATACGACATTCTAAAATCCATGTACACAAACAACAAGTGTGAGGTTAAAACTGGCCGAAAAACACACATATTTCTTTCCACAGGGCCGTTGGGTGAGACAGGGATGCAGCTTAAGCCCCACCCTTTTCAACATATATATATCAACGAATTGCCGAGGGCACTAGAACAGTCTGCAGCACCCGGCCTCACCCTACTAGAATCTGAAGTCAAATGTCTACTGTTTGCTGATGATCTGGTGATTCTGTCCCCAACAAAGGAGGGCACCTAAATCTTCCGCACAGATTCTGTCAGACCTGGGCCCTGACAGTAAATCTCAGTATGTAAAAAATAATGGTGTTCCAAAAAATGACACACCAATTAGGATCTGGCTAAAAATATCTGAATCAGTTATAGAACCCATTGCCCTTCATGGTTTTTCTGGAGTCTGCTCACCCACCAAGAATTCACAACATGGGACAAACACCAAATTGAAAATCTGCATGCAGAATTCTGCAAAAAATATCCTCTGTGTACAACGTAAAACACCAAATAATGCATGCAGAGCAGAATTAGGCTGATACCCGCTATTTATCAAATTCCAGAAATTAGCCATTTTAAATTCTACAACCATCTAAAAGGAAACGATTCACAAAACCTTCCATAACAAAGCAATCACCTACAGAGAGATGAACCTGGAAAAGAGTCCCCTAAGCAAGCTGGTCCTGGGGCTCTGTTCACAAACACAAACACTTGACACATTGGAAAGAATTTACAAATAAACTGAGCAAACTAGAATGCTATTTGGCCCTAAACAGCGAGTACACAATGGCAGAATATCTGACCACTGTGACTGACCCAAACTTAAGGAAAGCTTTGACTATGTACAGACTCAGTGAGCATAGCCTTGCAATTGAGAAAGGCCGCTGTGGTCAGACCTGGCTCTCCCGAGAAGACAGGCTATGAGCACACTGCCCACTAAATGAGGTGGAAACTGAGCGGCACTTCCTAACCTCATGCCAAATGTATGACCATATTAGAGACACATATTTCTCTCAGATTACACAGATCCACAAAGAATTTGAAAACAAACCCAATTTTAATAAACGCCCATTTCTAATGGGTG
>NC_034188.2:54792552-54815052 GCF_002021735.2 Oncorhynchus kisutch | reverse complement strand
CCCAACTCTCTCTCCCTGCCCACCTCAGCCTGATAGGCAGGGCTTGGTGTAGGCTCTGCCCCCTTTCTCCTCCTCCTCCTCCCTCACTCTCTGTGTGCTTTTACAGTCTGGACTGCTTTCACTTGCACATAACTGCTTTGTGTGATTTGAGATTACTGCTGTTTGTGCTGTTTGTCATACCACATTGTAACGTATGGCTAATGGCTCCTAATTTTGCAGTCCATGTTTCCTATCTAATCTCCTCTGTGACCTTGTTCCATTTCGCCTCTGTGTTTTTTGACACTCTCTCTCTCTTTGTGAAATCTCAATTTAAACAGCACAGAACAAACATCTCTCTCTCCCTCGATCTCTGTCTCTCTCCATTTCTCTCTCTCTCCATTTCTCTCTCCTCATCTCCCTCAATTTCCCTCTCCCTCCACCTCATTCTCTCACTCTATCGCTCTCTCTTTCCTCCTTTCTCTCTCTCTCTGTCCATGCATCCCTCTCCCTCCCTCAATTTCTCTCCCTCCCTCCATCTCTCTTCCTTTCCCTCCCTCCCTCCATCTCTCTTCCTCTCTCTTCCCTCCATCTCTCTTTCTCTCCCTCCCTCTATCCCTCTTCCCCTCTCCTCCCTCCATCTCTGTCTGAGACCAGCTGATGCTCTAGCTCCGCCCCAAAGCTTGGCAAACACGAGTCACCATCATTCTTACCCGGAACCCACCACAGCCAGCAACACGTTATTTTTCTGTTCTCCCTCCATCTCTGTCTGTCCTTCCCTCTCCTCCTTAGGCCACCTGTTTGCCTTTCATCTCCTCTCTGTTTGACAGCTCAAGGACTTCTATGAATGGTGGTGTTTCTCAACCCCCTCTCCTCCCCTCTCTCTCCCTCTCCTCCTATTGTCTGCCGTCTCTCCTGTGCATTACGGCACAGAAGTGCACTCTCAAAGGCCCTCCTAGATGGACCAAAGCTGCAGGTGTCTTCACAGACTCAACACTGGAGGGTCCATAGAAACATGTATGTAGATAACAGAGCGTGAGAGCCCATATGACATAATGCAGTAGATGGATAATAGTGTGGGGAGGTTATGGTATGATAATGCCTGTCCGTTGGTATGTATTCTGTTAGTGGGAAAGGATGTTTGTTACTATGTGAGGAATACCTCTGATAAGTGATGATATCCTGTATTGTTGATGAATATAACAACTTCCGCATGCCTACAATTGCATATATATATTTTTGGAAATACGAGTGATCCTCTGTAGCTCAGTTGTTAGAGCATGGAATTTGCAACACCAGAGTAGTGGGTTTGAATCCCAGACCCACCTCTATGAAAAATGTATGAACACATGACTGAAGTCACTTTGGATAAAAGTGTCTGCTAAATGGCATATTCATATTATTAATGAATAATTGATTTATAATAGCTCTGATATTTGCCCTGCCACGACAATCTCCCTTGGAAATCAGTGGCAACCCCAGTGAGACTTAGGAGATGAGGTAAATGTTCTGGTTGTTCCTGCTCAATTTAGCTAATTACCACATTTGAGTGATTATGACAAGATTGTTGAGATGTGTGGTTGAGTAGCACATAGTCATAATAGTACATGAGTCATGTCAAGGTAAAGTCATTATTTTAGATTGTACCCAATAATACCCAATGAACTACTTATGTTGACTTTCATATGCTTTATTATATGTTAGACTCATCTGTCTGTAGAGCTAATCAGAGATCTGTATCCCAGCTGAGAATTCTCCAAGCCTCCCCTGTGTGTGTGTGTGTGTGTGTGTGTGTGTGTGTGTGTGTGTGTGGTGTGTGTGTGTTGTGTGTGTGTGTGTGTGTGTGTGTGTGTGTGTGTGTGTGTGTGTGTGTGTGTGTGTGTGTGTGTGTGTGTGTGTGTGTGTGTGTGTGTTGTGTGTGTGTGTGTGTGTGTGTGTGTGTGTGTGTGTGTGTGTGTGTGTGTGTGTGTGTGTGCGTGTGCGTGTCCGCGTGCAGATGTGTGTGTGTCAGTGAGGCTCTGGGGTGACAGCGAGAGACAAACAAGCTCCCACTCCTCCCACCAAGTTCCACAGGGGCTTCTGTAAACACATGAACACACACCCTTCACACACCTCAGCCCTCCCATTCCCTCCTCCTCTCCCAGTCCCACCATGAGTCCTCTCCACCTCTCCCCCACCACTGGGTAGATTATTTCATGCGTCTCCTCCAACCCGGTCGATCACTTGGGGCTTGTGTGCTTGTACGTCAGCAGGTGGGAAATGGGACGCCTGTATCCCAGGCTGTCAAACAACAAGAAGCAGTTGTGACAGCCACCGTTCCCGTCTGATACACACACATAGAGATTGACACACAAGCATACACATACTAAGCACTCTTCCCAAGGGTGCACTCACACACACACACACACACACACACACACACACACACACACACACACACACACACACACACACACACACACACACACACACACACACACACACACACACACACACACACAGATCCCTCAGTGTGGATTTTATGAAAATACACCACTCTGCCACCCTGGCACGCTTTGCCGTCTTCACACACAAACAGCAGAGCTTAAAAGAGACTGCAATGCCAACAAGCCCCTCCAGCCATCCTACCACCTCACTACGCCACATCACAGTGTCATGCAAAAGCCAAATCAAATCAAATTTTAATGTATTCATCACATGCTTCGTAAATAGCAGGTGTGGACTAACAGTGAAATGCTTACCTTACCACCAACTGTGTCTCATAATGACCATCTTACCCATGCTAGACTACGGAGACGTAATTTATAGATCGGCAGGTAAGGGTGCTCTCGAGCGGCTAGATGTTCTTTTCCATTCGGCCATCAGATTTGCCTCCAAAGCTCCTTATAGGACACATCACTGCACTCTATACTCTCTGTATACCTGTCGCAAGACCCACTGGTTGATGCTTATTTATAAAACCCTCTTAGGTCTCACTCCCCCCTATCTGCGATATCTACTGTAGCCCTCATCCTCCACATACAACACCCGTTCTACCAGTCACATTCTGTTAAAGATCCCCAAAGCACACACATCCCTGGGTCGCTCCTCTTTCAGTTCGCTGCAGCTGGCGACTGGAACGAGCTGCAACAAACACTCAAACGGGACAGTTTTATCTCAATCTCCTCATTCAGAGACTCAATCATGGACACTCTTTGGTAGGCCGTCATTGTAAATAAGAATTTGTTCTTAACTGACTTTTGCCTAGTTAAATAAAGGTTAAATGTAAAATATATCTATCCCTATGCCATCTCATCATCCTTGCCACCCAGCGTAGAAACACACACCAACGTACACACACCACGGATTCCACACCAGGAACTTGGCATATGGGAGAGATGACCTTCACAGCTGGTGCAGAGGAACACCCATCTCTGTAGACTACAAACGAGTGCTTTGCTTGCACACTTAACTCGGCACTTTCCCTCTCTCCTCGCCCCTCCTCCACCCGCTGCTCCCTCGCTCCCCTCTCTCTCTCTCCTCACCTCACACTTCTAGTGTGACAACTCCTCACGAGACAGCCACAGCCTCTCAAGAACAGGAGCAAACCAAATGATAAAAGATGACACACTCTCACGCACACGCACACAAACACACACACACGCATGCACATGCACACACACACACGCACACATACACACACGCATACACAAACACACCCTGTCGGACAAGGTGACTGCGGCCATGGGCCTGTAGGATTTAATGAGCAACGGTCGGTGCCAAACTAAACTCACAGGCCCAAAATAGTTGCGGATAGCACAGGACAAACATGTGGCTCTGGAGCCCGGCCCATTCAAGGAGTTCTGTTTCCCTCCTGCCCTATCAGCACTAGTGCCAGGATCTTTATAGCTCCACACACATTACTCCTGCCATAAAGTCACCTAAGGAAACATGTATGTCTCACGCACACGTGCGCGAATGCACACACGTGCGTGAACATAGAAACTGACACGCACGCACACACACAGGCTTTAATGAGACCTATGTGGTAACAGACTAGCAACATTAATGATACGCACCCACACACTGACACACACACAGAAACACACACGTGTGAACACACATACGCTGATACATGCAAACACACACACGCATGCATGCAAGCACACACACACACACACACACACACACACACACACACACACACACACACACACACACACACACACACACACACCCTCTCCCCCTCTCACTCCAGTATTTCTCAACTTCTGTGGGGTATCTGCTGCGACTCTGGGTCTGTGTGTACTGTCTAGGTCCGTGTTGTTAGTGTCCTCTCTTGTGGTCCTAGCTAGCTAGCTCATTGAGATGTGGCTAGCTAGCTCATTGAGATGTGGCCAGCTAGCTCATTGAGATGTGGCCAGCTAGCTCATTGAGATGTGGCTAGCTAGCTCATTGAGATCTGGCCAGCTAGCTCATTGAGATGTGGCCAGCTAGCTCATTGAGATGTGGCCAGCTAGCTCATTGAGATGCAGCTAGCTTCTCGTGGCTAGCTAGCTTATTGAGAAGTTAGCCCTAGCCTAGTGTCCCACCCTGCCCGCGCCTCTCCTAATATGTGATAGCAGTTGTATGGCTGTGACATTCTATCTAGTGTTGACAGAACACTTACATATATACATCATACAGCATGATAAATAACATACTGTAAATAATCATCAGCAACATATCACAACCTGGAGGCGGGGGGGTCAATATAGTGTATTATGAAACGGTTACAGTGTAGTTCCGACCACGTAATCTGACTGGTCAAAAGTGCGTTCCAGCCTCAACGTTATTGAGCACAACATCAATGCTAGCCTTTGTGTTCCTGAAAAATGACCAAATCAATCCTGTATGATAAGCTAAGAGAAGCAAAACGGATTGTAGAGAGAGAGACATGTGCTATAGTGACTCACAAGCACTTAGAATCCAGAGATACAGGCTAGACACAGATTAATATACATGGAATGACATTTATTTATGACATAACTTGTCATTGACATGCAAGAGGATGTAAGAGCATCATACAGTATGTGTTTGTTTCAGCAACTGCCTAGTCTTTGTTGTTCCTCTCTTTTTCCAGATGTTTTCTCCACATTTTCTCTTGACAGTCTGTCTGATGAAGTAGCCTGTTTTCAAGAGGCAAGTGGACAACGACAGCACTTAAACCCTCCCTGGGGCTCACACACTTGTGGATAGGTGTGCAAGCATTTCATCATCATCACACTTGGGTGTCTGGGGGTGCGTGAATGTAAGTGTGTGTGTATGTGTATGTGTGTGTGTGTGTGTGTGTGTGTGTGTGTGTGTGTGTGTGTGTGTGTGTGTGTGTGTGTGTGTGTGTGTGTGTGTGTGTGTGTGTGTGTGTGTGTGTGTGTGTGTGTGTGTGTGTGTGTGTGTGTGTGTGTGTGTGTCACCATGTCTGCTTCATGTAAAGTACCAGTCAAAGGTTTGGACACACACCTACTCATTCCAGGGTTTTTCTTTATTTTTACTATTTTCTACATTGTAGAATAATAGTGAAGACATCAAAACTATGAAATAACACATATGGAATCATCATCTTTAACGTAGCCACCGTTTGCCTTGACAGCTTTGCATGCTCTTGGCAGTCTTTCCTTCTTAATGCATTTGAGCCAATTAGTTGTGTTGTGACAAGGTAGGGGTGGTATATTTGGTAAAAGACCAAGTCCATATTATGGCAAGAACAGCTCAATTAAGCAAAGAGAAATGACAGTCCCTCATTACTTTATGACATGAAGGTCAGTCAATACGGAACGTTTCAAGAACTTTGGAAGTTTCTTCAAGTGCAGTCGCAAAAAAACCATCAAGCGCTATGATGAAACTGGCTCTCATGAAGACCGCCACAAGAAAGGAAGACCCAGAGTTACCTCTGCTGCAGAGGATAAGTTCATTAGAGTTACAAGACTCAGTCACACTTAACCAGCATGGCTACCATAACATTCTGCAGCGATAGGCCATCCCATCAGTTTTTTTCTTAATGGGACTTATATTTTGTTGTTTTTCAACAGGACAATGACACAAACACAGCTCCAGGCGTGTAAGGACGATTTGACCAAGAAGGAGAGTCTTGGAGTGCTGCATCAGATGACCAGGCCTCCACAATCACCCGACCTCAACCCAATTGAGATGAGTTGGACCGTAGAGTGAAGGAAAAGCCAGTGCTCAGATTGTCAAATGGAACATACATTGTTAATTGAAATACACATTATAAAATAGAGTGAATCAAGAGACATAGAGTCTCTACAATCGAATTCCTAAAGATTTTGCCCTCAGGCTGAGCTGTTCATTAATTCCGCTCTAGTGAGTGGGACACATTGTGGTAGGACATACTGTAGCCCTGCCCTGTGACCATGTGTCATTACAATGAATTCACCCCCCCTCCCCCGCCCGATCCATGTGACTCTCCATCTCTTTTCCCATCTCTCCTTCTCTCTCTCGCTCTGCCTCTATCGTTCCATCTCTCCCTCCCCATCTCTTTCTCTCGGTGTCTCATCCTCTATCGTTCCATCTCTCCCCCTCTCTCACTCTGCATCCATTTCTGTTTATTTCTCCCTGTCTCCTTCCTCCCTCCCTCTCCCGCCATCATTCCTCATAGAGATAGGGATGAGGCCCAGAGTGCGAGGGACTGCTGAGTCCGCCAAACAAGACACCATGTGTTTGTCAAGAAGCGACAGATGGCAAAGGAGGAGAGAGGGAGCAGAGGAGAAAGTTTAGGCGTGACAAATAAGCAATAGATGTAGCAGCTCTGGAACTTTCCATTGGGGGAACAAGTGACAACAGAGTCAGTTTCAGTCCCAGAGAAGGGTAAGGTGAGGCTGGTCCTTTCCCCATCACCCAATGCATAAGGTGATTTACTAGATGGGAGGACTGTGTTCTTGCCCCAATGTCACCTGAGGCTCTGAACAGCTCCAGTGCCTGCTGTGAGTAACACTGGCTCTGCTAAGCTAGGGGACACCCTCAGGGTACTTTCTACAGCTAAAATGCCATGCACAGAAGCCACACAAACGCACTAACACACACCAACATACAGTACATGAATGCAGATACAAGCATGCATGCAGGCAGGTATGTGCGTGCACACACCCAGACACACACACACACACAGCTTCCTACTGGGCTGAAGCCAAGGGATATAAGAGCAATAAACAAAAGAGGAAGTAGCCATAAAGCTGTCGGGTGGCCGTGAGGAGCCTCTGAGGACTGTGTGTTCTCTCCTCTTCCTCTCCCTCTCTCTGTTCTCTCTCGCTCTCTCCATTCTCCTCTCTCTCTCTCTCTTTCTCTCTCTCTCTCTCTCCGTTTCACTTTCCCCTCACTCCGATGTCTCTCTCTCTCTCTCAGTTCTGCTCTGAATCTCCAAAGGGCCGTCAGCTGGCTGGCTGGCAGCACTTCATCACTCTTCCACAATGCCTCACCTAATCGCCTCTCCTCACCTCAGCCCAGACGACCATTAGGACCCCTCCTCTGCTGCCCGGTGCTCACAGCACTGCCTGTCTGACACCCCATCCATCACGGGTCAATCTGTGCCCTCTGTAGCCAGGCAATGTGACGGAAACCTCTGGTGACACCCACTTCTCAAATGACGCACAAATGACGCCTTATTCCCAGACAATTTTCTAAGGCACCTGTTGATTAACCTATGCAAACAAATAATCGAATCAAATGAAATTGTATTTGTCACATGCTTCGTAAACAACAGGTGAAATGCTTACTTACGGGCCCTTCCCAACGATGCAAAGGAATAAATATAGAAAATATAATAAATAAACAATGAGTAAATTGGCTATATACACGGGGTACCGGTACCAAGTCGATGTGCAGGGGTACGAGGCAATTGAGGTAGCTATGTACATATAGATAGGGATAAAGTGACTAGGCAACAGGATAGATAATGAATAGTAGCAGCAGCGTACAGTATGTGATGAGTCAAAAGTTTTTGTGCAAAGAGTGTCAATGCAGATAGTCCGGGTAGCTATTCCGTTAACTACAATACATAGTATTCTTATGGCTTGGGATAAGAATCTGTTCAGGGTCCTGTTGATTCCAGTCTTGGTGCATCGGTACCGCTTGCAGTGGGGTAGCAGAGAGAACAGTCTGTGACTTGGTTGGCTGGAGTCTTTGACAATTTTTAGGTCCTTCCTCTGACACCGCCTGGTATAGAGGTCTTGGATGGCAGGGAGCTGGGCCCCAGTGATGTACTGGGTCGTACGCACTGCCCCAGGTAGCGCGGCCACGCAGTTGTGGGTAAACAGGGAGTACAGGAGGGGACAAAGCACGCATCCCTGAGGGGCCCTCATGTTGAGGATCAATGTGGCGGATGTGTTGTTGCCTACCCTCAACACCTGGGGCAGCCTGTCAGGAAGTCCAGGATCCAGTCGCAAAGGGAGTTGTTCAGTCCCAGTGATGAGCTTGGAGGGTATTATGGTGTTGAATGCTGAGCTGTAGTCAATGAACAGCGTTCTCACATAGGTGTTCCTCTTGTCCAGGTGGGAGAGGGCAGTGTGGAGTACAATATAGATTGCGTCATCTGTGTATCTGTTGGGGCGGTACCTGGGTCCAGGGTGTCTGGGATGATGTGAGTGCGTTTAGACAGGTTACCTTGGCGTTCTTAAGCACAGGGACTATGGTGGTCTGCTTGAAACATAGTAGATATTACAGACTGGGTCAGGGAGAAGTTGAAAATGTCAGTGAAGACACCCGTCAGCTGGTCAGCGCACGCTCCGAGTACACGCCCTGGTAATCCGCCTGGCCCCGCGGCCTTGTGAATGCTGACCTGTTTAAAGGTCCTACTCACATCGGCTACGGAGAGCGAGATCACACAATCGTCTGGAACTGCTGCCGCTCTCCGGGGCCATATGTTAAAACGGAGGGGGAGGTGAAGCAAGACAAAACCGAGACCAGGTCTCTAACGCGTGTCAAACGAAGAGCTGTAGAAAATAAGATATGTCATTCAGCAGACGCGTTCATCCAAAGCGACTTACAGTCACGCTTATATTTTACATATGGGGTGTATCCAGGGAATCGGACCCACTACTCTGGTGTTACAAGCGCCACGTTCTACCAACTGAGCTAATGACAGTAATACAAATGTGTGAGGAATAACAAATACCCTTTCTATTATGGCAGTGATTGCAGTGTCATGTAATCAGAATGTATTTAGCTCATCGCTAGTGCTCGCCTTGCTGCTACGTAGCTCTGGGGCTGTGGAACGTAATTGTTTCTCTCATTCCTCTACGGGAAGAAGAGTCAGCTTCTACTGTATTCATACCCTCCAAACACACACACACACACACACACACATATACGTACACCACAGGAGGCTGGTGGCACCTTAATTGGGGAGAATGGGCTTGTGGTAATGGCTGGAGCGGAATAGGTGGAATGGTATCAAATACATCAAACGCATGGTTTCTATGTGTTTGATGCCATTCAATTTTCTCCGTTCCGGCCATTATTATGAGCCGTCCTCCCCTCAGCAGGCTCCTGTGACGTACACACATACACACACCTTCCCCCTCCCTTCTTCTATCCCTCTATGTCTGAATTGAACAGCTCAAGACTTGTTTTGTTCTGCGACAGTGAGCCCAGTCAGTCCGTTTCCCCTTCTCTTTCTTCGTCCTCTGGGCAAAAATGTAATTTATTTCATTTGTGTCATAAATCAATTACCTGGTTCTCATTCTATTTGCTGAGAGGGATGACAGAGCCAGAGCTGACAGCGGGGTTAACCCCTCGCCCACCCTGGTCCTGGGAGCCAGCCACCAGGATGGGAGGAGAGAAGGAGGAGGAGAGAGAAAACAGAGAGAGAGGGGGGGGCAAGGGGGAGAGGGACAGAGAAAGAGAGGAACAGAGAGAGAGAGAGACAGAGAGAGAGGTACAGATGAGGGATGAAACATGACCATTTGATTTCACATTATGCGATCCCACTGCCATGAGCCTACAAAGCTATTGAAACCCTACTGAAAAGTTCCATGCAACAGAATACAAAAGTCATCCAGTAGTATTCCATCCATAGCTGTGTCAACAAATCTGAACATCCACAGTTACAATACAATAAAAACACTAGTGACAACATCCCCAGGTGTGGATATTAATATGGGGGGGAAATGATTCCTCCTTTGAGAGAGATTTGTTTGGAGCTTAGCTAAGCAGACTTTCTCTGCCGTCTCTGACGCACAAAATGGAACGGGCACCAATTGCCGTTTTAATAGATTTCTGGCAAGTCATTTATGACTGCAGATAAGAAACACAGAGCTGTGTGTCCCATCTCTGTGGGAGTCGGTGTGTGATCCTGCAGGGAGTGTGTGTGTGAGAGAGAGATAAAGGTATTGAGAGAAAGATATTGCTGTGTGTGTGTGTGTAATTGTTTGTCTTACATGCACATACTGTACTATGTATTCAGTTCTAAAAGACAGTCTTAAAACATGATACACACTAACAATAAAGGACATTCAACATGATATCTACACATAACCAGACATACACAGATACAGTTGAAGTCGGAAGTTAACATACACTTAGGTTGGAGTCATTAAAACTCGTTTTTCAACCACTCCACAAATGTATTGTTAACAAAATATAGTTTTGGCAAGTTGGTTAGTGTCACACCCTGACCATAGAAAGCTGTTGATTTTCTATTTTGGTTGGGGTGTGATAGTGACTAGAGTGGGTCATCTAAGTGAATTGTATTTCTATGGTGGCCTGATATGGTTCCCAATCAGAGGCAGCTGTTTATCGTTGTGTCTGATATTTAGGTAGCCATTTCCCCCATTGTGTTTGTGGGATCTTGTCTACAGATAGTTGCCTGTGTGCACACCAGTAGCGGCACGTTTCGGTTGTGCTTTTTGTTCGGTGAGTTTCGATTGATTAAAATATGTGGAACTCTACTCACGCTGCGCCTTGGCCTACTCCTTGGCCTACTCCTTTCGACGATCGTGACAGTTAGGACATCTACTTTGTGCATGACACAAGTAATTTTTTCCAACAATTGTTTACAGACAGATTATTTCACTTATAATTCACTGTATCACAATTCCAGTGGGTCAGAAGTTTACATACACTAAGTTGACTGTGCCTTTAAAACAGCTTGGAAAATTCCAGAAAATTATGTCATGCCTTTAGAAGCTTCTGAACCTGTGGGTGTATTTCAAGGCCTACCTTCAAACTCAGTGCCTCGTTGCTTGACATCATGGGAAAATCAAAAGACATCAGCCCAGACCTCAGAAAAAAAATGATAGACTTACACAAGTCTGGTTCCTCCTTGGTAGCAATGTCCAAACGCCTGAAGGTACCACGTTCATCTGTACAAACAATAGTATGCAAGTATAAACACCATGGGACCATGCAGCCGTCATACCGCTCAGGAAGGAGACGCGTTTTGTCTCCTAGAGATGAACGTACTTTGGTGTGAAAAGAGCAAATCAATCCCAGAACAACAGCAAAGGACCTTGTGAAGATGCTGGGGGAAATGGGTACAAAAGTATCTATATCCACAGTAAAACGAGTCCAATATCGACATAACCAGAAAGGCCGCTCAGCAAGGAAGAAGCCACTGCTCCAAAACCGCCATAAATAAGCCAGACTACGGTTTGCACCTGCACATGGGGACAAAGATCGTACTTTTTGGAGAAATGTCCTCTGGTCTGATGAAACAAAAATAGAACTGTTTGGCTATAATGACCATCATTATGTTTGGAGGAAACCGGTACAAAAGTATCTATATCCACAGTAAAACGAGTCCTATATCGACATAACCTGAAAGGCCGCTTGCAAGCCAAAGAACACCATCCCAACCGTGAAGCACGGGGGTGGCAGCATCATGCTGTGGGGGTGCTTTGCTGCAGGAGGGACTGGTGCACTTCACAAAATAGATGGCTTCATGAGGTAGGAAAATTATGTGGATATATTGAAGCAACATCTCAAGACATCAGATAGGAAGTTAAAGCTTGGTCGCAAATGGGTCTTCCAAATGGACAATGACCCCAAGCATACTTCCAAAGTTGTGGATAACAAAGTCAAGGTATTGGAGTGTCCGTCACAAAGCCCTGACCTCAATCCTATAGAAAATATGTGGGCAGAACTGAAAAAGCATGTGCGAGCAAGGAGGCCTACAAACTTGACTCAGCTCTCTATGTGTTTCAGTGTCACAGCTGTATGAGCCCAGTCCAGCCGGTACCAGCCAAGCAGAGTCCAGCCCACCCCAGCCGATACCGGCCAAGCAGAGTCCAGCCCACCCCAGCCGGTACCAGCCAAGCAGAGTCCAGCCCACCCCAGCCGGTACCGGCCAAGCAGAGTCCAGCCCACCCCAGCCGGTACCAGCCAAGCAGAGTCCAGCCCACCCCAGCCGATACCAGCCAAGCAGAGTCCAGCCCACCCCAGCCGGTACCAGCCAAGCACTTCCCATCCCCAACATACCAGTGTCTCTCTCTCTGTCTCTCTGCTGGGGCTGTCTGTGAAAGGACAGCTGCTCGTCTCGTGAATGTCTCTAACCCAAAAGTGTCAAAGAGTGAACACACAGACACGCATGAATGTATGCATGTAAGGCACGCATAGACAAAAACACATACACTCAAAATGTCCTCGCTGAGGTCAACAGAGATCAGACAATGAAAATACAATTATTTTATATTTTATATCTGTCACTAATGCTGGGGAAACACGTCTGTCACTAATCATGCATGGAGTGTGGCAGCGTTTCTCAGCCAACCCATGCATTTTTAAGCAACCGTGTGCCATTGGTGCCCAAGGCTGGCGCTCTCTCTCTCTCTCATCATTCTCTTTTTCTTCTTTCTCTCTCTCTCTCTCACAATCTATCTTCTTTTCCCCTGTCTGTCCTTTTCTCTAAAAGGTACTCCATCACCACATCTCCTCCCCTGTGTCTCCGTCTCTCTTTCCAGTCCTTTTCACTCGGTTTTGACGCTAAAGCCAGTCTCAAGGGAAGCAGAAGAATGGGCAACCTTAAGGGCCCCGCCAAAATAAATGGAGAAATCTGAGAGAAAGGAAGACTTTATTTTCTCTTTCTGTCTGGACGTTCAACCACTGTGAAGTAACTTTGTCTCTTTATCGTGGCCTCACTATCTGTCAGTGTAGGAGCTCTTCTCTCTTTTCTCTCTGGTTGAAGCTGAAGGAGAGGCTTAACATGCTGCTCGGACGTGCATTTGTTACCACACAGCTCCCTGCTTCCTCGACGCTCGTTTCCAACAGCAACAGTGGCTGACTTTGTTGAAAGCAAAGAGACACATAATAACACTGAGGAGGATACAGTGTATGGACAACAGATACACTGCTCAGTATCAAAATCCAGCGCGGCATCTAAAATGAAGGGTCTGATTTCTGTTTTCCATGAACTTGAATATAACAGGATAACAAAATACCTAGGCCCACAGTACAGATTCACATGGTTTCAACTAATAAAAGAACATTGTTTATTTAGCCATTTGGAATAACTATTCCTTGATTTCTGACCGTAGTTACAAAGCTATAACACAGAACTTTTCAATAATAACACATTGTCAAATACATGTGTGCCAATTGTACTGTACGAAGCGTTTTGTTGTGCTTGTCTGCTACGTCGACCGGCTCAAGACCCTCCACAATGAAGAGGACACATACAAGCGAGGGGATAGGAGAAATGAAAAGCACATCTCGCCACATCTCATCTCTGCCTCTCTCTCACCCAACCACCCCACCTGTGTGTGTGTGTGTGTGTGTGTGTGTGTGTGTGTGTGTGTGTGTGTGTATAAAAGTAGGGGGAGGGGTTCATTGACCATTTAGCCCATGCATGTGTGCATTTACCCTGTCCACTCAGCCGTTGGGCACAGAGGCTGGCTCTCTATAGGCCAAGGGCCACTTTATGGGCCCTTTTAAAAGCTACATTAAAACCAAAGGGGCAGCTGGTGCCCTTATCAGAGCTTCAGCGCCCAGCAAGTGGGAAAGTGAAGGAGTAAATATTTATTCAAAAGAGGCAGCTGGCCCACTGAAGGTTTTAGGCCGAGGAGACAGAGTTTACCGTAAAACAGGTGATCTGGTGTGTGCGTGTGTGTGTGTGTGTCTGTGTGTGCCGGAGTGAGTGTGTACTGTTGCATTTTTGTAATTCTACCACCAGGCAGTGAGCCTAACCTTCAGGGAGATATTCAGTGTCATCAGAGACTGCAGCTCTCTACCTAGAAGATCCAGCAAATAAAAGCACTGTGCCTTACAACAGACCCTGTAATACACATGCAGCCTAGCCACTCCTCTCTCTTCAGCTCCAGCACCAGACCAATCCGTCACGTCATTGAGTGAACGGATGGCATACACAGACAGACATGGTTAATAGGATATCCAGTCGTTACCTCCAAGGGGTCAATAGCTTTCATCGTCAAACAGATTATGCGACCACATCCTAAACGCCCTGTAGCACAACGTGCCGTTGCCTCCATGACCCTTCAGCAACCTCTCCCCATGGTAACCAATGCACTCCGGAACACAGATTAGAACGCTCCGTGGTCGCCATGGACCCCAGATCCGATCTCCGTGGTTATGGGGCCAGCGGAAGATCCCTCGGGTGATGAACACGTGACGATAAGGGTTTAGTCTGTCCTGTTACCGTGGCAACAGGCTCAGCCATCCCCACCAGGCTCCTAGGTTTAAGACACGTTTTGCTCCGGAGATATTATTACGTCTCAAAACGCAGTCAGTCAGAGCAATCGGAGATGATCACCAAGAGGAGGGAGCTTCCCCACGGAGCAATGAGAAGATCAAGGATGGTGCACCGTTTTTCAGTCACCTTCACTGTGTATCACGCATTTTAAACTTCACAGAAACAAACAGAACTTTTGACCCAATAGAAAATGTCTTTGTTCAAGTCTGTGGTTGAGGACAACATTTCTTAACCTCTTGGATGAATCTCAGATATTTGGAAGTGATAAGCGCTACATGCGCCGTCAAGTGCGATCCAGCAGTTCCTGTTCCACAACCAATCAGCACCAACCAACACTGCTGCCTGGTATAACAGGTATAGGCCTGAGAGACAATTTATACCTGATCCGAAAATGTGGTCGGAGGCGCCGTATGGATGGTGTGACGCAACTGTGGAGCCTCCGGAGGCCAAATGGAGCTCGGTACCGCACCTCTGTGTGCCTCTCATATTTTGGTACAATGTGGAGGTCTCCGTATAGCTCCGCGTTGACATGATTGGTTGACGGAAGGTGAGGGCGGGAGGTCCTGCAAAAACACAAACTCACTTCCTTGACAACTGCCTTCACAACAGCTCTGCTCAGCTCGGCGAAGCACAAGAAGGATGAATGCCCTGACTTCTACAGACGCCATATCACCATATCAAATGCTGCACGGCCAATGCAGACATCGGATTGACCGTACAGCGCCTTTAATGCCCAGGAGTTTACGCTGCTGCTACTCTCTGTTTATCATATATGCATAGTCACTTTAACTATACATTCATGTACATACTACCTCAATTGGCCCGACCAACCAGTGCTCCTGGGCTATCTGCATTGTGTCCCACCACTCGCAAACCCCTCTTTTTACGCTATTGCTACTCTCTGTTCATCATATATGTATAGTCACTTTAACCAAATCTACATGTACATACTACCTCAATCAGCCCGACTAACCGGTGTCTGTATATAGCCTCGCTACTGTTATTTTCAAATGTCTTTTTACTGTTGTTTTATTTCTTTACTTACCTACACACACACACACACACACACACACACACACACACACACACAGAAACACACAAAAACACACACCTTTTTTTCCGCACTATTGGTTAGAGCCTGTAAGTCAGCATTTCACTGTAAGGTCTACACCTGTTGTATTCGGCGCACATGACAAGTAAACTTTGATTTGAGTTGAGTTGAGGAGAAGCAAGGACACACCTCCCTCTAGTGGAGTGATGAGAAATAACATGGGTACGTGTTGTTTCCACTCAATACAAGACTGGAAATACATTGACTCACTCCTCTGGTTCTCTCCAGTGGGCAAAACATATAAGACACGTTGACGGCAGCGACAGACGAACACTGCAGGTCACTAAATGAAAAAGAGGCCTCAAAGGCAAATGTGATTCACAGGGTGAGCTTGGTTAACAGATAACTCATGTGAATGCATCTGTTCAGTTCAATTAAAAGAGCATTGGACTGGTTAAGGCTTGTATAATACCACCCTCTTGAAGGAAGCCGAGGGGAACAGCAGATAGGGGGAAAACACCTGTAGACAGAGCAGTAGCCTAACTTTAGATATTACCAGTGGTGGAAAAGGGACCCATTTGTCATACTTGAGTAAAAGTAAAGATAAGATCAATAGAAAATTACTCAAATAAAAGTAAAAGTCATGCAGTAAAATACCTCTTGAGTAAAAGTCTAAAAGTATTTGGTTTTAAATATACTATAAGTGTCAAAAGTATATGTAATTACTATAATATACTTTTTTTTTTAATTTACGGATAGCCAGGGGCACACTACAACATTCAGACGTCATTTACAAACGAAGCATGTGTGTTTAGTGAGTCCACCAGATCAGAGGCAATAGCGATGATCAGTTACCTTGATATGTGCATGAATCAGACCATTTTCCTGTCCTACTAAGCATTCAAAAAGTAACGAGTACTTTTGGATGTACGGAGTAAAAAGTGCAATATTTTCTTAAGGAATTAAGTAAAAGTAGTCAAAAATATCAATCGTAATGTACAGATACCAAAATAAAACGACTTAAATAGGACTAAAGTATTTTTTTACATAAGTACTTTACACCACTGGATATAACCTTATCTAATGTACAAACCTTCTATTTACGTCAATGCATTACTGTACATTAATGACACTGATCTCAAAGTAGGACTTAGCCCTCAATATACAACAGTCTTGCATTTGACATCAGAACAGTCTAACACGCAGATGGGGGGCCAATGTCATCATACACAGTCCGTTTCTGCAGTGTGAGCTGTAACAGTAGCTGTCTCTGAGCAGAAAGGCCTCGTGTTCAGTGTGTTCTGAATCTTGGGAGGCGGGGTGGAGGAGTGAGGAAGGTGAAGGTGTGAAAGGAAAGTCCGTCTTGAGGTTGAAGGGGGACGGGTGTGGTACTATCACCTCCTTCACGAAACCCATAAACTCTCGGAATCAGTTCGCAACCGATTTCACGCTCAGCCGACGCATGCCTCGTAATAACTTTCCCTTAAATAAGATGCTGAGTTGCTTTCACGTTATGAAGAACAACAAAACCAAAAGCCATTTACAGGAAGGAGAATGAGCCTGTAGAATCTTCCCACCACCCAAACATGACTTGATAATGTTAAATGGGTACACTATGGTGTGCAGTGTAGGACAAAAGAGGTCATGTCAGGGGCAACACAATACAAAAACCTCCCTTGCGAGAGAGGAGACCGAACAAGCACAGGTGGACATTTGCTCGCTTACCCAGCCCTCCTCCAAATTAAGCCCCCCCCCCCCCCCCCCAAAAAGAAAAACCTAGCAGAGAGTAAATGCCACGCTCCAAAAATAGCTTCCGCTGATCCTTGCAGACAGTTAACATTTCCACCTGGGCAACAAACAAAAAAACGATGAAACAAACACGATTTCCTCTCAGATGGATAATAGCCCCCGTTGTTGACACGTTTGCTGTGTTGTTGGCGGTTGGAGGAGCACGGTGACAGCTGCATTGTGTGAGTCATTTCTTTTAGAATCGGTCTCCGAGCCTTGAAGATGGTCAACATTTATACCTGTTGCAAATGGATTAATTAGCCCCCCCCAAAAAACGACATCTCTCAGATAATAATATGGGTAATGAAGTGAAGGTCCCGTGGTGAAGTGTGAACCAGGCATCTAAAAGGCCCAGAGCCAGACATGTTACCGCTGCTCCAAGAAAACTAGCTCACATGCAGAGGCACACGTGCACTCCTGTGTGTGTGTGTATGTGTGTGTGTCTGTGTGTCTGTGTGCGCGTGCATGCGTATATAAATTTGTGTGTGAGTACTGTCTAAGGGGGGTTCAGTGGGGGATAATGTGGAATTAGCCTTGCTGCACAGCTCCTAATTGCCTCCTGTAGGATTACAGAGATAATAGCAGCAGCTGCAGCCCCGGTGGACATACAGCACATCACATCTCCCTATAGGATCAACATCTGCACGGTGCACAGTCAGTCACAGAGAGAGAGAGGGGGGGGGGGGGGAGACAGACAGACAGACAGACAGACAGACAGACAGAGAGGGAGAGAGACAGACAGACAGAGAGAGAGGTGGGGAGAAAGGGAGGGAAAGAGGGATCGAGAGGGTGAAAGGGAGAGAGAGAGGGGGTAGAGAGAGAGAGACGAGAAATGGAGAGAGATGGAGAGCGAGACGGGGAGATGGCAGGGGGGTCAGAGGGGAGAGAGAGAGAGGGGACAGAGGTGGAGAGAGATGGAGATGGAGAGGGGAACAGAGGGGAGAGGGTTGGGCAGAGACAGCAGACAGAGAAGAGGATCACGACAACACTCATCTGACATGACAATGTGTCTGTCCATCACCTTCCTGCTCTGACAGTATGGCCGCATCCCAAGTGGCAACCTATTCCCTATAGTGCACTACTTTTGACCAGAGGGCTCTGGAAAAGGAAAGGAAGGTGGGTAGTGCAGTATAAGTAGTGCACTGTAAAGGGAATCGGGTACCATTGAGACACAGCATATGTCCACACACCAGACATGGAAGTCATTGATCATCTCAGTAACGTAGCTATAGTTTAAACATTTCAACCCAAGATGACTTTCGGAGAAAAGTGTGAAACATAAGAAAAGATATCGGTAAAAAAAACATGAACCTATGAAAACTATTGACAAAAAAACTCTAGATTAGAACAATGCTCCTTAATGACACCTGGAGACAAAACCACCGTGAACTTTTACCTGTCAACAGACAGACGGGCGCTCAGCATCCAGAGAAGCATGTTTATATAATGACTGGGGAGTGGTGCGTATTATGGCTGTTTTCTCCTTCTTCCACAAGAAAAACGCCTCAGGTCAAACACCGTTTTCAGCAAAAAAGAGACAAACAGACAAAAGAGAAGGTAAACGCAGACAGAGAAAGGAGAGGACTCACCACATTTTGCGAGGCATCTTTGCACGGTGCGAGTTACCCGACCTCCACTCCTCCTTTCAACCCTCTGTCTGTCCTCACTATCTCCTCACAAACACACACAAACACACACAAACACACACACACACTCAGCCCTGATTATAGCGATATTAATGAGGTGGTGTGCTTTGGGTGCAATTGAATGCAGAGAGCTCTCTTTGTTGTGGCAGGGGAACGAGGAGGCTAGAAAGGAGGGAGAGAGGGGGGAGGGAGTTGTTGACAGCCTCTCATATACGCAGGAGCATCGCCCGCTTGGTCCATCAGCAAATCCACACTGACCTGCTCTGACATGCAAGTAAGCCAGCACACACACACACACACACACACACACACACACAAACAGTAACACATACTGTACTAAAAAGGCTTTGACTTTCCAGAATTTGTTTAATGATTTCAGAGAAATGGGCAAAACAATTATACTACACCAAAACACACACACACACACACACACACACACACACACACACACACACACACACACACACACACACACACACACACACACACACACACACACACACACACACACACACACACACACACACACACACACACACACACACACACACACAGGGCTCTAATGAGAGCTGTGAGTGAGGGGGAAGGAGTGCGACAGCTCTACAGCAGCCGGTGAACAACAGACACACACCTGCAGCCAGCTGCGTTGAAGTTCCCCCTCTCCCTCCACCCCGGCCCCCTGTTCTCTCACCAACATGCCCGGGTACGTGACCTCGCTTGGGGGGCACACAGTGGGGAGCTCCAGGGAGCTACAGTGGCAGCGGGAACCTGGCTCTCCGCTGCTCCCTGCTCAGCCTTCCACAGACAGACACACACAGACACGCACACCCAGCAGCCCCACAACCCAGTCAGCCAGTTGACCAGCACTAGTCAGTACAGTTATAGCAGGAGCATGGCCCGCACTCAGTCACGACTACCTCATTCATATTCAGGCCCACTCCAAACAGCATTATACAAACAGACAGGCAACAGGCCAATCTTATTCAACATATCCTGTGTGGGGCGGCATGTTAAAATACACCTCTATTGCCTACATTGTGCACCACTCATAGTGCGCTACCAAAAGTAGCCACCACGTAGGGAATATGGTGCCATTTGGGATGCAGCCTTGATTTGGAGGGTCTCCAACGGACCACAGAGTAGGGTGTACTCCTCCTGGTTCTACTCACCGTCAAGGGGACAGGGAGAGTGGAAAGGGTAGATGTATCAATTAGAGAATGAGAAGTTAAGGAAGAGAAAGAGAAGAAGAAAAACTAATTGATGTGTATCTGTGCGTGGCAGTGAACTTGGTCATCCCATGGGCGGCTATGAATAGCTGTGCGGTTGTGAAGCCGAATCCGGATCAATGTACATGTCCAACGGGAGACTAACACAGACAACTACATCTCTAGCTTTACCACAAAATCCACCTCTCGTCGCTACGGCAACGTCTATTACAGGGGTGGGCTACGTTTTTGGCTCGAGGGCCACATCGGGATTTCGGACAGGCTGTCTTGTGCCTTTTACTGAGGAGTGGCTTCCATCTGGCCACTCTACCATAAAAGGCTGATTGGTGGAGTGCTGCAGAGATGTTTGTCCTTCTCCCATCTCCACAGAGGAACTCTGGAGCTCTGTCAGAGTGACCATCGGGTTCTTGGTCACCTCCCTGAATAAGGCCCTTCTCCCCCGATTGCTCAGATTGGCCAAGCGGCCAGCTCTAGGAAGAGTATTGGTGGGTCCAAACGTCATCCATTTAAGAATGATGGAGGTTATTGTGTTCTTGGGGACCTTCAATGCAGCAGACATATTTTGCTACCCTTCCACAGATCTGTGCCTCGACACAATCCTGTCTCGGAGCTCTACGGACAATTCCTTTGACCTCATGGCTTGATTTTTGCTTGGGCATGCATTGTCAACTGTGGGACCTTATATAGACTGGTCTGGCCTCTCCAAATCATGTCCAATCAATTGAATTTACCACAGGTGGAGTTCAATTAAGTTGTAGAAACATCTCAAGGATGATCAATGGAAACAGGATGCACGTGAACTCAATTTAATTTCGAGTCTCATAGAAAAGGGTCTGAATACTTATGGAAATAAGGTATTTCTGCTCTAAAAACCTGTTTTCGATTTGTCATTATGGGCTATTGTGTGTAGATTGATGAAAAAAAATATTGAATCAATTTTAGAATAAGGCTGTAACGTAACAAAATGTGGAAAAAGTCAAGGGGTCTGAATACTTTCCAAATGCACTATATATTGTTATCTTTATTTAATCAGTCACCATTGAGACCAGTGTGTCTTTTACAAGGGAGCCCTGCAAATACAATTACAGAAAATACAAGATATATATATATACATTTCTTTTTTAAATTGTATTTATTATAATTATTATTTTTTACTCAAACCTCCCGCGGCCCGGATTGAATGGGCTCGAGTTTCCCACCCATGCCCTATTAGCAAGACTCCTTGAGGCGGTCTTCCTCCACTCAGGTAGACACAATCACGCAAACACCTACGCACACAGCGGCTCAGTTTGTGTGTGTCTGGCTGCCTGCCATGCTCATCATAACAGGAGAAGCAGTCAACCATCCCCTCAGCACTGTAGGGTCAATTCCAGTATGTGTAGCCAACCATGGAGGAGATTGGAAAGGCTAAGAGAGCAACTTCATACCATCCTGAACTCTAACGCTGGGAAAGCATGGCAGTCACTAATCATGCGTGGAGTGTGCCAGCGTTTCTCAGCCAACCCACACATTTTTAAGCAAGCATGTGCCATTTTGCCCAAGGCTCTCCTTCCCCCTTCTTACATTTAAGTATTTAGCAGACGGGCACCCCATGGGAATCGAAATCACGACCCTGGTGTTGCAAGCGCCATGCTCTACTGGTGTTGCAAGCGCCACGCTCTACTGGTGTTGCAAGCGCCACGCTCTACTGGTGTTGCAAGCGCCACGCTCTACCAACTGAGCCACACGGGACCTTCTTCTCCTTCTCCTCACACTCCCCATCTTCTCTTCCTCTCCCCGTCCCTCCCCCTCTCCCCCACTGCTCTTCTCTCTCTCGCCCCCTCCTTTTAACTCTCTCTGTGAATGCAGATATTCTGCGACAGCCCCCGCATCACAGCGTGTGAACTCCCACAAGGCAGTCAGCGAAGGAGGAAAAACAGTTGCAAAAAAGGACAGTAGAATAGTACATGACTGTGGATAAATAAATGGTGTATAGTTCAGTGGATGCGGACCGGAGATTAAATCACAGAGGGCCACGGGGCCTTCGGCTCCTCTCAACTCAGTGTCAATGGAACACTTACCGGCCTTTCAGAGCTGCGATTGTGGACTTGTCAATCCTAGAGAGTGTGGAGAGGGAGAGAGGGGAGAGAGAGAGAGAGA
>NC_034188.2:54779374-54792452 GCF_002021735.2 Oncorhynchus kisutch | reverse complement strand
AGAGAGAGAGAGAGGGGTTATTGGTCATGAAGCAAAACATGATGTATATGTTATCACTTAATTATGTTGCGCTAGCAGGATGTTACATGGTTGGCCCTTCCAATGTAATAGATTAAATAACTAGTGTTGTATAGAGACATTTTAGATGCATTGAGATGCATGGAGTTCAAACATAACCACATTTACAGGCCAGTCATCGAGAATGAACTGATTTCCATGACAGACCTACATAAACCATCGAAACCAGCCATTCACCCCCTACTGCTCACACAGTGACTATGGCTGGCTGTAGTTGTTTGACCTTTTCTAGAGCAGTTGTTATCGTACTTCATTCACTTCAGTCTCAGAATCCGCTGGTTAGAATAGAAATCCACGAAGAAAAGAGGAAGCAATAGACATTTCAACATTTTCTATAAGGAAACAGCAAAAAAATAAATAATAATTAATGATTTAATGATTTTAATGACGGTTACTGATTTAAAACCACTGCCTGTTACTTTGGTAATTCAAATTCTGGTTTTACATTATAAAAACAAATAAGATAAAACATATATTTGGTAGTGGTGTTGGTGGGCGTTGTGTTTTGTCTGTGTGTGGTGAACCCTGCATAATGCCATCATAGACATGAGTGGACACCTCTCATAACCATGAATGACCTTCACGACAACTGGCCTGAAAATGTCAAGACACATGTAGTACAGTAGACCTTATCCTCCCTAACTAAAGCCGTATGTCACTTAGCCAGGTAGTATCTATGACTGCATCCCAAAATGTACCCTTTTCCATACGTTGTGCACTACTTTTTTTACCAGGGCCCTTTTGACCATAGACCTTAGCCCCTTTTGGTCAAAAGAGGTGCAGTATATGGGAATAAGGTGCCATTTGATGTCTATTCCAGCTTCCTTGTCAGCTCAGACATAAACAAATATGTTTTGAATGTTGTCCAATGCTTTGAATATCATTGTCGCAATCTTTCTGGATGCTTCTATGAATGGCCTCTGTGTAATAATCGTCATCCCTGGTCAACAACAACAATAAAGTGACCCCCCCCCCCCCCCCATGTAAGAGGCATCACAGTGTGGTCATCCTCGCCCAGTCAGCCTCTCCACCCTCCTCTGCTGTCTCCACCCTGCCACACTGGCTGTGTACCATGATTCTGAGGGACAATGATTCTGAGGCTTTATAGAGCTGAAATATGGCCCTGCCCTGGCCTGACCACAAAGCTAATGCATACACCAACTCAAGAACATTGTCTAATAGGAAGCCTGCACACACCCCGTGACTACATCTCCCCATCTATATGGAGTGTGTGTGTGTGTGTGCGTGCGTGCGTGTGTGTGTTTGCCTTTACTATAAATACACAGACATGCAGTGGAGAGTGAAGGCAGTCCTCCATCAAAAACAAATGTGCCTCAGCATCACAGGTGGCATGGATTATTAATGATCTACCACCTCTCCTTATGCTACCTCTTCTTCTCCTCCTCCCTCATTACTTTCTATCTCTCCTTCACCATCTGATGGGCCTGACACCTCCCTCTCTCTCTCTCTAATGTCCGGCCTGACCTTCAGAACTGCCAGCAGACTGGCAGAGCTGGCATACACCTGGCAGGCCACAGATAACGGAGTTCCCAGCTCTAGAGCAACAGTAGAAAGCTGTAGCTTAGCAAAAATCCTAACAGTGATTACTTCAGCGGGGACGCAGTAATTAATTTCAGCACCTTTTAACCTCAGCTGGTTGGACTATAGTCAACACCGTGCCTGTTTGGACACAAGACAGCCTGTTTCAGCATGAGGAAGTGGTTTGAGTGTATTAACATATTGCCTCCCTGGTGGGTTGACGGCATCGATGCAGTAAAACATTGAGGTTGAGTTGAGGGAGGGTAGTTCACCAGCTATCTTCCTACGCTGCCTCATGGTCTCTCTATAGCAGTGTTTCCCAACCCTGGTCCTCCAGTACCCCCCAACAGAACGCATTTCCATTGTAGCCCTGGAAAAGAACACCTCATTCAGCTCATTGAGGGATTGATGGTTCGTTGATAAGTTGAATCAATGTGTGCTGTTTAGGGGTACTGGAGGACCAGGGTTGGGAAACACTGCTATACAGCAACAGTAACACACACATAAACACAAAATGTGTGTGTGTGTGTGTGTGTGTGTGTGTGTGTGTGTGTGTGTGTGTGTGTGTGTGTGTGTGTGTGTGTGTGTGTGTGTGTGTGTGTGTGTGTGTGTGTGTGTGTGTGTGTGTGTGTGTGTGTGTGTGTTTGTGTGTGTGTGTGTGTGTGTGTGTGTGTGTGTGTGTGTGTACCTGAACTGAAGTGTGTGAGGGTGTGATGCTAAGCTCCATTCACCACACTTTGTCAGCAATTCTCTCTTCTGACACAATTGAGGCCTTTTCAGTTCTCACAGAGAGCCACTGAAATTTCCATAGAACTCTTGAACTCTCACACATGAACATCTCATATTGGCCATGCAAACTGAGGTCGTACATACATTCATGAGCTGGCATAAGTAGTGTAAGAAATGCACTTGAAAAGGTCAATCTGTATAGCTGTTGATTCTTGAAGAATATAACTTATAAATTCCTCATGAGCTTAGTTCAACTGTCTTTGTTTTACTCCATAAACAATATAATTATAAACAAAAACTGTTTAGCTTAAAAACAGTTTTTATTTGGATCTCATGGATGGTCCCATTCCTCAGCTGTTTACAAAACAAGTGGCAGGGTGTCTGCTTCGTTGTCGTTTGAATCCCAGATGTCCTCTTTAGTAACCATGGAGGTCGAGGAGTCAAAGTCAATGTCTGAACTGAGCACACAAACTTCTCTTTTAGCCATTCCTAACAATAATTCTAAACAAGATAGATGTGTCATTAAACAAACTTAAAAGAAAAACACAATTTTCGGCACATTTTCTGCATTCCAGAGGTAAATATCTAGATTAAAAACACCACTAGAGAAACAAAAACAGAGTCCTACAGATGAGAGGACAATAACACCAAGCAACTAATTGATAACCATCTGTGATCAATCCCCCTGGTAGAGACAGAACAGCAGCCTGTCAAACTGCTGCAGAAGTGCTGCACGCGCACACACACACACACACACACACACACACACACACACACACACACACACACACACACACACACACACACACACACACACACACACACACACACACACACACACACACACACACACACACACACAGTGGAACAGATAAAGCCCTTCACCCATCCTTCCTTTCAAAACACATTCAACTCTAGTCTGAACAACGGCAGCCTGCTGAATTCACACCCACCTTCAGGCCACACCGCCAGCCACCAGCCCTAAGAGAGTTAAGGTTAACGTACCAGCCGTATCCCCCAAAGGATACACTCCTCTTTCTTCTCAGCATTCTGACAGGGGAGCACGTCTCTGGGACTGACACTCTCACTTTCTTTTGTCTCACTCCTCTCTTTCTCTCTCTCGGTCTTTGAAGAAGTGTAGGCAGTGCTGCTCTGCTCCCTCACCTGTCCTGCCTCTGCATACAGTTTGGCACTTGCGCTCCTCTCAGCACACAACTCAGCTCCACACACACAGGGAGGAGAGAGCCTGTGGCTGGGAGGGGCCTCTCTCTCTCTCTCTCTCTCTCTCTCTCTCCTTCTCTCTCTCTCTCTCTCTCTCTCACTCTCTCTCTCTCTCTCTCTCTCTCTCTCTCTCTCTCTCTCTCTCTCTCTCTCTCTCTCTCTCTCTCTCTCTCTCTCTCTCCCTCTCTCTCTCTCTCTCCTTCTCTCTCTCTCTCTCTCTCTCTTCTTCTCTCTCACTCTCTCTCTCTCTCTCTATCTCTCTCTCTCTCTCACTCTCTCTCTCTCTCCCTCTCTCTCTCAAACTCTCTCTCTCAAACTCTCTCTCTCAAACTCTCTCACACTCACTGTGTATTTTATCGTTGTCTAACTATTAGTCTTTTGCATCTTGAACTGCACTGTTGGAAAAAGACCCGTAAGTACGCATTTCATTGTTAGTCTACACCTGTTGTCTACGAAGCTGTGAGAGAGAACTGAACTGAAATCTCCATCACACCTACATCCTACACCCTCCCCCACTCTCAACCTGCCCACAAGAAGGAAGGACATGTTGCCACAGCCAGTGTCACTTCCTCTGTTATGCTCTTACCACAGCTGTATTCATGAGGGCACTATTTGATTTATGTATTTCCATCAATGTCCATCAGTGTCCATATTTCCATCAATGTCCATCAATTCAGATGTACTCTACAGTACATGTTCCGGAACATTCCGATGTACTGTACAGTACATTCACCGCTTTAGACATGTCTGAATTATGGATGTACTGTCGATTTCTCTCGTGCCACTCCTGCCAGGAAAAAGCCACATATGCTGTATATACACTGAGCAAAAATATAAACGCAACATGTAAAGTGTTGGTCCCATGATTTATGAGCTGAAATAAAAGATCCCAGAAATCTTCCATACGGACAAAAAGCTTATTTCGCTCAAATTCTGAAAGGGCACCCTATTTTCTATATAGTGCACTACTGTATATAGGGAATAATGTGCCATTTGGAACACAGATGCAATGTGACTGTGAACAAAGGATGGCCCTTCCTGCAACAGCTCTGCTACATGTTAAGGACTAAAATAAACAGCTATGACTATTACTAGTTTTCTCTGTTTTAAAATACAAGGTTTTCCTATATTTGACACAAGAAACACTGCAACCAGTAGCCTCATCCACACTGTCTAGTATCTGGAATCACTATAAACGCCAAGTCATTTTTTTGTTGATCTCAAAGTCAATGAAAAGTCTTTCTTACTTCAAACGTGTACTAGGTACTCACTCAAAACTCAAAACTAAACTATGTTTTTGAAAATGTTATGACACAAATGATAACTTTTTAAGTAAGTACAACTTTATCACATCAAGTTTCCACAACTTGGTTGTAAAGTTGAAACAACTGTTGACATAATCATTTGTTGTATTGTTTGTTGAGCCTTGACCTATTAAATATTTCTACCTCAAAATCTGTCAGGACAACTAAGTACTCACATTTGTTAGGTAATATCACATAGAAATTACAATTGGTTCAAGCAGAGGTTAGTCAAGTAATTGTTGACATGAATGAAAGAACAACTAACTATCAATATTTCCCAGCATGCTCTACTGCAGACAGATCTTTGTTTTTATTTTTAGACATTGAAGAGTGGCCTGGAGTATCTTTTTAACCCATAATAATCCCCCCCCCCCCCCCCCCCCCAAAAAAAAGTGCATTCAGAAAGTATTCAAACCCCTTGACTTTTCCCACATTTTGTTACGTTACAGCTGTTGGTTGTTTGACATCCATACTATTCTAAACTGCATAGGAGTTGTTGAGGGATACAGCAGAGGTAGCCTATACATAGGGGGGCTATACTGTACATTGATTGATAGATTAATCTTATGCTACACAAAGACAAATAATATTCAACTAATCCAATCAGATTTTTTTGCACCTGTTACCGAAACAGTTGTTCCAGTTAAAATGGCTTAGTCTCCTCAGAATGATCCTAATCCTGGCAGTCATTATAAATGCAGGTTGCAGCTGAATAAAAATAAATATTCAACTCTGGCTTTCCAAAATGCTGGGAAATTTTGAAAAGTTCCCAGCTTTTCCAGAAATACCGGTCGGACGATTCCTGGAAACGGGAGGAAATAAGTAGGAAATCCTTCAACCAGGATTTTGGGAAAATCGGGGAATTTAGGGAAAGTTACTGGAGTTTTGCCAATCTACTTGCAGGTTTGATGTGGCCTGTAAAACTAGACCTCAAAATAAGGCCTTATGCCTCCCGGGTGGCGCAGTGGTCTAGTGCACTGCATCGCAGTGCTAGCTGTGGCACCAGAGACTCTGGGTTTGAGCCCAGGCTCTGTCGCAGCCGGCCGTGACCGGGAGGTCCATGGGGCGACGCACAATTGGCCTAGTGTCATCCGGGTTAGGGAGGGTTTGGCTGGTAGGGAAATCCTTGTCTCATCGCGCACTAGCGACTCCTGTGGCGGGCCGGGCGCAGTGCGCGCTAACCAAGGTCGCCAGATGCACGGTGTTTCCTCCGACACATTGGTGCGGCTGGCTTCCGGGTTGGATGAGCGCTGTGTTAAGAAGCAGTGCGGATTGGTTGGGTTGTGTTTCGGAGGACACATGGCTTTCGATATTCGTCTCTCCCGAGCCCGTACGGGAGTTGTAGCGATGAGACATGAGAGCATGGTCACCGCTAACAATTGGATACCACGAAATTAGGGGGTAACATTTTTGTAACAGTCTTTTTTTTATTGGAATTTCACAATTTTCACCCATATTAAGAGATACAACAACAGAGACAAAGCAACAAAAAACACAAAAAAACAGCACTCACTTACACATACCTACGCACATATATATATACACACATATACATACACATACACACATGCATATACACACATACATACATACCACACACACCCATACATACGTACACCATTTCCCTCTTCCCGCTCGGTGCTTGGGTAATGTCTGTGTTCTAAGTTCAATCAACTTTTGTTCCTAATCTGTTTCACCTGTCTTTGTGCTTGTCTCCACCCCCCACCAGGTGTCTCCCATCTCCCCTCATTATCCCCGGTGTATTTATACCTGTGTTCTCTGTTTGTCTGTTGCCAGTTTGTTTTGTTCGTCAAGCCTTCCAGCGGGTTTCCCCTTGCTCCTGTTTGTTTCTCGTTCCAGTTTCCTGGTTTTGACCATTCTGCCTGCCCTGACCCTGCCCGCCGTCCTGTACCTTGGCCCACCACACTGGATTATTGAACTCTGCCTGCCCTGACCCTGAGACTGCCTGACATTCTGTACTTTTGGACTCTGATCTGGATTACTGATATCTGCCTGCCCTTGACCTGTCGTTTTGCCTGCCCCCTGTTCTAGTAATAAACTTTTGTTACTTCGACACTCTCTGCATCTGGGTCTTCCCTAAAACGTGATAAACTTCATAGAAAAAATGTCCTCACACATCTGTTTAGAGTTCAAACCACTAACTTTTGTATTTAATTAATACTGAGCTTAAAGTTCAATGTTTTGATTTACTCAAACATTTCAAGCTGATACAACTCAAATCTGGATGCCCTATATGGTCACAGTGACTCTATTGGTTTGAGTATTGACTACAAAATCACATCAAGTAACTGTACTCTGAAACAGTCATGAAGAAGGCACGACAGCACCTCTTCCCTCTTTGCAGGCTGTAAAGATTTGGCATCAGCTCCTCAAAGTTCTATAGATACACCATTGAGAGCATCTTGACTGGCTGCATCACCGCTTGGTATGGCAACTGCTGGGCATCCGACCACAAGGGGCAACAGAGGGTAGTGCCTACAGCCCAGTACATCACTGGGGCTGAGCTCCCTGCCATCCAGGACCTCTATACCAGGCGGTGTCAAAGAAAGGCCCTAAAAATTGTCACAGACTCCAGCCACCCAAGTCATAGACTGTTCTCTTTGCTACCGCATGGCAAGCGGTGCCTTAAGTAAGCATTTCACTGTTAGTCTATACCTATACCTGTCACAAAGCATGTGACAAATAACATTTCATTTGATTAATTTTGATATATTAAATAATGAAGTGAAATCAGTTTCCTCAAATCTTGAGGTTTACAGTGTAATGAAGCTTCAGAATGAGAGAACATCAATTAAATGAGATGAGCATCACTTGAACTCCAATTTGCAGCGCTCCCAGTGAAGCAGCACTCTGTCTGTCTGTGTTTTAGATGAGCCAGATTGGGTGCCCGGCGCCATTCACATTATCACATGAATCACTATCTCCATCATGAAAACATCTCTCATTGAAACCCAATACAATGCTCAAGTACATTGTTATTGTCTAGTGGATGGTCACTAGCTGTGCTCTATCTGCGTCTGTCTGGTTCTGGAGAACAATTGTGTCAAAATAAATGATGCAGATACACAACTATTGTGTCAAATATGTTGTGTGTCAGTTGTACAATCCGAGGCCGGGTTTCAATCCGTAATGTAATTTCCGCTTGAGCCAACATATCAAATCAAATCAAATCAAATGTATTTATATAGCCCTTCGTACATCAGCTGATATCTCAAAGTGCTGTACAGAAACCCAGCCTAAAACCCCAAACAGCAAGCAATGCAGGTGTAGAAGCACGGTGGCTAGGAAAAACTCCCTAGAAAGGCCAAAACCTAGGAAGATATTATGCAGTGGTTACCGTGAGTGCCATCTCCGCAAATGCAGGAACATTGCCATAGGTTGTACAAAGCACGCCTTGCATTGAATCCCGGCCTCAGACACCTCAGTAAACGTTCACATGAAGGAGACCAGGCAAGCTCTGGCCTGATGACACATACTAGTGTGTATACTTCAACATAGGCACAATGTACTGTTGTACTGTACAATACTGACAGGCAGCAGCTCTCAATCGCAAGCTCCAATACATAATAACGTCCCTACACACTTCAGCATATTTACAGAAGAATGGCCTTTTCAGTTCCATGACACACATGCTTTAGATATATGATCAGAAAGCCCCTGAGGTTACACTTTAACCGGCAACACCATCAGTCCTTTCACTAAACTGACCCAATGTATGTTTTCTAAATGTAGATTTTGTGCTCAATGTGGCCTTATGTCCCAATAGGAATTAAGAAATATTTGGTGCTTTCTTTCCCCCAGTGGAAATACATTCTTCGACGTGAAAGAATAGGACAAGATGAATTGAATGACAGCAGGTGCATCCAAAATGGCACCCTATTCTCTTCGTCCAAAATGGCACCCTATTCTCTTTGTCCAAAATGGCACCCTATTCTCTTCGTCCAAAATGGCACCCTATTCTCTTTGTCCAAAATGGCACCCTATTCACTTTGTCCAAAATGGCACCCTTTTCTCTTTGTCCAAAATGGCACCCTTTTCTCTTCGTCCAAAATGGCACCCTATTCTCTTTATTGTGCAGGTCAAAACTAGTGCACTATGAAGGAAACAGGGTGCCATTTGGGACACACAGTATAAGCGAGTACTGTACACTACGTCCATTTTTATGTAATCATCACACAGAAGGTACAAAGAGGCAGAAGTACATTTAAGTCCTGAATCATTCAGTTGCAGTAATGGATCAACACTAGAGTTCTTGACATCTCCCCAGTCTTAGCGATATCCCCCTTTTTTTCAATTTTCGCCTAAAATGACATACCCAAATCTAACTGCAAGGATATGCATATTCTTGGTACCATTTCAAAGGAAACACTTTGAAGTTTGTGGAAATGTGAATTTGGATGTAGGAGAATATAACACAATAGATCTGGTAGAAGAAAATACAAAGAAGAAAAAAAACTACGTTTTTTTTATTTAATTTTTACCACCATCTTTGAAATGCAACAGAAAGGTCCCACATCTAGCCATCACACCGATGTTGTCCACAAGATCTTTATTTTATTTCACCTTTATTTAACCAGGTAGGCTAGTTGAGAACAAGTTCTCATTTGCAACTGCGACCTGGCCAAGATAAAGCATAGCAGTGTGAACAGACAACACAGAGTTACACATGGAGTAAACAATTAACAAGTCAATAACACAGTAGAAAAAAAGAGAGTCTATATACATTGTGTTCAAAAGGCATGAGGAGGTAGGCAAATAATTACAATTTTGCAGATTAACACTGGAGTGATAAATTGGTGAAGGAGATAAAAGTCTCCAACTTCAGCGATTTTTGCAATTCGTTCCAGTCACAGGCAGCGGAGAACTGGAACGAAAGGCGGCTAAATGAGGTGTTGGCTTTAGGGATGATCAGTGAGATACACCTGCTGGAGCGCATGCTACGGGTGGGTGTTGCCATCGTGACCAGTGAACTGAGATAAGGCGGAGCTTTACCTAGCATGGACTTGTAGATGACCTAGAGCCAGTGGATCTGGCGATGAATATGTAGCGAGGGCCAGCCGACTAGAGCATACAGGTCGCAGTGGTGGGTGGTATAAGGTGCTTTAGTAACTAAACGGATGGCACTGTGATAAACTGCATCCAGTTTGCTGAGTAGAGTGTTGGAAGCTATTTTGTAGATGACATTGCCGAAGTCGAGGATCGGTAGGATAGTCAGTTTTACTAGGGTAAGTTTGGCGGCGTGAGTGAAGGAGGCTTTGTAGCGGAATAGAAAGCCGACTCTAGCCGACTCTAGACTCTAGATTTTAGATTGGAGATGTTTGATATGAGTCTGGAATGAGAGTTTACAGTCTAGCCAGACACCTAGGTACTTATAGATGTCCACATATTCTAGGTCGGAACCATCCAGGTGGTGATGCTAGTCAGGCGTGCGGGTGCAGGCAGCGAACGGTTGAAAAGCACGCATTTGGTTTTACTAGCGTTTAAGAGCAGTTGCAGGCCACGGAAGGAGTGTTGTATGGCTCGTTTGGAGGTTAGATAGCACAGTGTCCAAGGACGGGCCGGAAGTATACAGAATGGTGTCGTCTGCGTAGAGGTGGATCAGGGAATCGCCCGCAGCAAGAGCAACATCATTGATATATACAGAGAAAAGAGTCGGCCCGAGAATTGAACCGTGTGGCACCCCCATAGAGACTGCCAGAGGACCGGACATCATGCCCTCCGATTTGACACACTGAACTCTGTCTGCAAAGTAGTTGGTGAACCAGGCAAGGCAGTCATCTGAAAAAACCGAGGCTACAGAGTCTGCCGATAAGAATATGGTGATTGACAGAGTCGAAAGCCTTGGCAAGGTCGATGAAGATGGCAGCAGTGTATGTGCAAAGTTTCAAATGGATAACTTGAAGTATGAGCAAACTACATGACATTTAGTGTGAAGTCACCCAGGTACATTTGGGCAAATCGTGAAGGAGACATTTACAAGGTCAGCAGCTACATTTTGCGACAGATACTCCCAGAAAGCCCAGCTCATTGGCTATCTAGCTAGCTTTGTTTGACAAAGTTACAGTCGATCAAGTGAAGACCGCCCGGGTCATCGGCGTGCCATGAAGGTGTCGCTTTCTGACCAAATTTGGTGTCCTATAGGATATACTACACCCCTAATGATATAGTGAAGTCTGGTTACGTTCTAGTATGTCTGAGGAATAAATAAGAACGTGATTTGACTGGTTGAAACAACATTTAGGGTTAGATTTTCACAGATTCCTTTCTTTGCAAATGGAACGAGTGGAAATACAAATCGATCGTGCATGCTATATGGACCTTTTTACGATATGAAAAAGGATTTTATCTAACAAAATTATACTTCATGTTATCTCTGGGACCCTTTGGATGATAAATCAGAGCAAGATTTCAGAATGTAAGTACACATTTCATCTTCAGAGGTGAATTTATCAAACCTATCGTAGTGAAAAAAGTGTTTGTCGTAAGGAGCTCCCCTCAAACAATAGCATGGCATTTTTCGCAGTAATAGATACTGTAAATTGGACAGTGCAGTTATATTAACAAGAATTTAAGCTTTCAGACGATATAAGACACTGATATGTACAGACATTTGTTGTTTCTCTAAAATCTGTGATCGTGACACAAGGCGCTGCATGATTTACAACTGTCCTGTTGACGGGACGCCTATCCCTAAGCAGATTATCTCCCCAGTGGTGTGTGTCCTCACACATTACTAAAGAATATAAAGACATGTATTAACATGTGATCGAATACAATGTTCAAGACCATATGAAAGTGCTTTTGCACGCCATTGCTGTCTCATTATTTGCGCCTGGAGTTTTTCCTGAGCACATGACCTGACCAGAAACAAATACACTTTACAATGCCAAATAGCCAACGCCAGAATTCCCTGACACCTGACTGAGACAGCCATCAATAAACCTTCGTTCCAATGTCAGTGCCATCAGACACTCAGCCTGATGCCTGCCTATTCTGTATTAGTGAGTGACAGTGACAATGCTCAGTATTGATGTTTCGGACTGTCTGTTGTCTGCGTAAGCAGCTTTATCAAGGCTCTTTCTATCAGTCCCTCAGTTTTACCCCACCTCCTGCCACTAGAGATTTAAGAGTCATGGGGAGAAAGCAATACAGAGCAGGGGGGAGAGAAGAGGGAGGATGAGAGAGAGAGAGAGAGAGAGAGAGAGAGAGAGAGAGAGAGAGAGAGAGAGAAAGAAATGGATAGAAACAAAACCAATAGATTGAGAGATAGAGAGAAATAGATAGAAAACCAATAGATTGAGAGATAGAGAAATAGATAGAAAACCTATAGATAGAGAGAGAGAGAGAGAGAGAGAGAGAGAGAGAGAGAGAGAGAGAGAGAGAGAGAGAGAGAGAGAGAGATGGTGAGAGAGAGAGAGAGAGAGAGAGAGAGAGAAATATATAGAAAACCAATAGATTGAGAGATAGAGAGAAATAGATAGAAAACCAATAGATTGAGAGATAGAGAGAAATAGATAGAAAACCAATAGATTGAGAGATAGAGAGAAATAGATAGAAAACCAATAGATTGAGAGATAGAGAGAAATAGATAGAAAACCAATAGATTGAGAGATAGAGAGAAATAGATAGAAAACCTATAGATTGAGAGAGAGAGATAATTGGACAAGGGCCAGGCGGAAACGTTGCAATGCACTCAAAGTGAATCATAAAGTAAAAAAGGGAGTGGGTAAAGGGAGGAAGAGGGGGACAGACAGAGGAGTGCAGGAGATTAGATGTTAAATCAGGCAGGTACAGTATGTTACATGAGAATGCAGTGAAACAGTCATTGACACACATGGACAAACCGTTAAATATATAGTGACAACCAACTTTAACATGTTCATAATGGCGTTGTACCTGAATATACTGTATCCACAACAGAAGAAATAAAACATTTCCAGACTAGAGCATTCAATACTCATCATTCTATAAAACCACTTGGACAGTATGTATGGTTATGCCAATATGGTTGGAGATAAATGGACAGCCGTCTTGCAGTGCTGAATAGGGTGTTGTGTTGATGCCTGACAGATTGATGGCCTTGCCTTTTCTTTCTCTCTCCCCTCTCTCGTTTCTCTCTCTCTCTCTCTCTCTCTCTCTCTCTCTCTCTCTCTCTCTCTCTCATCCTCCTCCCTCCCCTCTCTCTC